>NW_028138479.1:0-2500 GCF_964270905.1 Leucopleurus acutus
TGCCTGGAAAAAAAGGCCTGTTTCTCACACAACCTCCTCCCATCCCTTACCTCTCTCCCTCCTTCCCTCCCTGCAGTTTGGAGGGGACAGCCTAAGGGTGGGGAAATTGGGGAAAGAAAAAAGACAGAGCCATTCATTAAAGAGAAGCTCGAGGCAAAGTCAAAGGCTCCGACTTGGCCGGAGAGCTTTCTGCATTTGAATGGAGCGATTGAACGAGGCCCTGCCGAATGAATCGTCCGGACCTCCCCTCCCCTCCCCCGCTCCTGGCAAAGGTCAGTCCAGGGGACTTAGGAAGGAGCTCTGGAGAAGGAACGGGGGTGGGGGTGGGGGTGGGGGCGGGACCAACAGACAATAGCCGCTGCCTGCCTGCCTGCCTGCCTGCCTGCCTGCCTGCCTGCCGGGCTGAGGCCTGAGGCCTGAGGCCTGAGGCCTGAGGCCTGAGGGCCACCACACTGGCTCCTGCAACACAATCCCTTCCAGGAAACTGCTGTGATGACTCTTTGGCAGTGAAGGATCAACTCTGAACTCTCTTGGCCTATTTCTGCAAAAGGCCCGAGCCTCAGCTACGACAGATTCTCTGGGTTTCTTGGCACAGGGACTGACCCGCACCCTCCCGTCCTGTCAGATCCTCCTTTGTACACACGCCTCCACTCACTGGAAGGGTTCTTTGGCCTCGTCCAGAAAACGAACACACAAAAAGAAACCCACAAACAAGACTGAAATGATGTGTTGGTAGTTATGGGAAAGAAACCTGCTCCTCTCACACACCTGAGGGCAGGAAGCGAAGGCAGGTTCTCGGCCGGAGGGGGACGGGGTGAACCGAGGTCGGTCAGCGCCCCCCTCCCCCCGCTTCTCTCCCAGGTGACGTGGGCCCCCCTTCCCCGCCTCTCTCTGTGCCCCCCATCCCCACCCCGCCCTGGTTCTGATACTTCACTCGGGAAACTTCTCTAGGCCGGCCGAGATGCCAGCTTGCTGTCCTGCCGTTTCATGCCCATCCCTATCAGCCATGTCCAAAAGGCACAGGAAATCGTGGACAGCAGATAGCGCACCCAGAGGGGTGTGTGTGTGTGTGTGTGTGTGTGTGTGTGTGTGTGTGTGTGTGTGTGTGTGTGTTTTGGTGGGGTTTCTGTCTGCGTGTGTGTTTGCTTTTGGTTTGGCTTTTTTTTTTTTTTCTTCGATAAACTCGCCCCATTTGGGAGTCGGGTGGAACACGGTGGGTGTCTCCTGGCCTGCCACCCTAACAAACCCCAAAGAGACTCATTTTGGGGTCTCGGCCAGCCAGGTCCCCTTTCTTGGAATTCTGGTTTCACAAATCCGTCTCGTGTCCATGGAATTCTCAGGTCCAGCCATCGACCCTAAGGACGGGGAGGGAAGGTTTTGTCCCGGGGACATCTTCCTTCCTTGCCCGCCTCCTCGGGGTTCCGGACGCTTCGGTATGCTGACGTGCCATGCCCTCCTCAGCTCCACCCCGACCCCGATCCCAACCCCCCCACCCCCCACCCCCCCGTCTTTGGGAACTCTGTGAACAGGGGTGGTGTTTTTCACAGCCAAACACGCTCTCACCGTAAGACCCGGCCCTCGGAGGACTCCTTGCTATGAATGGACCCGAGGTGACGCGGGGAGTCGAACGGCTGAGGTCCACGCAGAAACCTGCATGCGGACCTTGACGGTGGCGGTTTTATTCCTCACTGCCAAGAACTCTCTCGGAGGTGACCGAGACATGTCTTTCAGGAGGTGAATGGACACGTACGTAGCCTGGGGACGAGCCGTAGGTAACATGCTTTCTCGGAAGAGAAAAACCATGGACGGGATGAACGGGTCAGCGGGGGGGTGGTGGATGGTGGATGAATAGGCGGAGGGCAGAGGACGTTTAAGGCAGGGAAACTCTCCAAAGGTAGGATCCTGATGGTATGAAAACAAACGTTTTGCATAGGGCACTACCTGAGATGGGGTGAATCGAAGGGACCTACCTCTATGGGCCACCACCCCCTCCTCCCCACCATGAAAGCGCCCCAAACAAGCCTGCTCTTTTTACCCCAGTTGAAGACCCTTGCTAAAGCCAGAAGGCAAAACATGACCATGAGAAATCTGACCAGCCGTCGCTTGGGACAAGAGCGAGGCCAATGAATCCAGTGAAAAGTTGACAGAGGGGCCTGGGTCCCTCGGCTCGACCCCTTCACTGAGAAGCCAAAGCCTTTTACGCAGGGATGAGCTTTTCCACACCTAGGTTTCTTTGGCCAGTGCGACGTTCATGAAACACGTTAAAGGAAAATGATCGATCGATGTGTTTGCCGTCTGCCTGAGCGCACGCGATACGAAATAGAAACCGGGGGAGGGGGTGTGTGCTGACGTTCGGGGTCTAATGGGAGAAACCTTGGAGGGTTTTTGCCCTTAGGGTGCCTTGGTCTGGGGTTGACTTGTGTGCGCTGAGAACGAGGGCCGTTATTGAAGGCCCTGTGCAGATTTTGGACACCATGATCCATGGAACCCTGAAGTTTTG
>NW_028138479.1:7500-12500 GCF_964270905.1 Leucopleurus acutus
CCGCCTTCCCTCCCTCCCTCCCTCCCTCCCTCCCTCCCTCCCTCCCTCCCTCCGTCCGGGCAGCCGGGGATCTTGCTCGTGACCCTCTGGGCACCCCGTGCCGGCCGCCCCGGGCCCCGCCGGCGTCTCCGTGGGATTTGCCCCCGCCGAGGAGTCGCGTGGGGAGCGCGTTTCCTTCGAGGCGGCCTCCCGGCGACGTCTTCCCAGCTTCCCCCGCCACCCCCCCCCCCCCGTCTGCTGCCGGGGTCGCGCCGTGTCGTGCCGACCCGGGAGCTAGCTCCGAGACGGACGCCTCGGGGTCGCGCCAGACGCCCGCCGGCTCGCCCCGGCGGGCTGAGCTCGGGCGTTTGGGCGGCCCGGCGCTGCCGCATCCTCGGTGGCCGGCCGGCGACAGGGAACCCGGCCCGGGGACGTTGGAGCCGTTGTCGGGAGCCACCTGGCGGCCGCTTTTATATTGTCCCTCGTCTCTGGAGCTTCGGCGACCTTCGTGAGGGCTGTGACTCGGCCGCCGGGCCCGAGGCAGAGTTCCGGGAGCCGGGCGACGCTGGCGGTGACTGTCCCGGTGGCGCCCGGGCGTGGGCGCCTCCTGCTGTCGCTTGAGATTGGGCGTGCAGGCCTATGAGGGTGTGCCTGTCGCCGCGCTCTCGAGCCGGTCTGTGGGGCCGCCTGGCCTGGTCGACCAGCATCCGGCCGCGGGGACCGACCCGGCCACCCGACCCTCCTTCTTTCCTTCCTTCTTTCCTTCCTTCCTTCCTTCCCTCCCTCCCTCCCTCCCTGCCCCCACCCCCCCACCGCCCGGTCCCCACAGCGCCCCGCTCCGGAGGTGGGGACCGGCCCGTGCCCGTGCCCGTGCGTTTAGGCCGGTGGAGGGCGCGACGGGCTCGTTGGCGGGCGCGCGTGGGTCCCGGTGGTCGGATTCTTTCTGACCGATGCTTTTCCGAGTCGGACTCCGGAGGTGGGGACCGGGCTGGGCCGCGAGGGGTGACCCGGAGAGAGAGGCCCGGGCCCGGGTGCGGTCCCTCGTGGGCTCCGGTCGCCTGGGAGGTGCCTCCGTGCGAAAATGTTTAAGTCCCCCTGGGTCCGGGGACGCGGACGGACCGGGACCTGCTCGCGCGGGTGGCCGGGGAGGGCGCACCCGGCCCTTGAGCGGGCCCACGTGGGTCCCGGTCGGCGGACGCGACTTTTTCTCACCCTCCCCCGCCCCCTCCTCCACCGCGAGTCCCGGCCGGGGTGGGGGTGGCGGTGGGGACCGGCCCGAGTCGTACTGGGTGGCCCGGATAGGGCGGCCTGGGCCCGGGCGCGGTCCCTCGTGGGCCCCGCTCGTCAGAGGCGGCAGAGTGGGATATTTCCTTTTCTTTAACCGAGTCTTCGCCCGGGGACACGGAGGGACCCGCGGTACGGTACCTGCTCGCGCGGGCGATCCGGGGAGGGCGACCCCGGCCCGCTCGCTGCCTCTGCCACGTTTTCCCGGCCCTCCCGCCCCGCCCCGCCCCGTCCCGCCCCGCCCCACTCTGCCGCCCCCCACCCCCCCGGGCTCCTCGGGTCGACCAGATGGCCCCGAGAGAGCTCCGGGGCTGCTGTGGATGGGGAAGTGTTGGGGAGAGGTAGCCGGGCCGAGGTCCGGGGAGCGCCCCCGAGGTTCGTGGATGGGCCCCGCTGCCGGGCGCCGTGATTTTTTTCGCCTGAAATGGGCCTTTTTTACCACCAGATAGGTGCTGACACGGTCTCCTCTGGCGTGTCTCGCTGGGGGTTCTGGGACTCTGGACGCGCGCGGGGCGCTGGGCTTTGGACCGCCGTCTGGCGCCCGAACCGGCCCTTGCCGCTTGAGCCGCCCGCTTGGGCCTGCGCGCCGGCTCTCGTGTGTGCGCCCGGCTGACCCGACCCGCGGTGCCGCCTCCGGTCTCTGGCTCACCCGAGGGCGGCGGGGCGAGGTGGTGCGTGGGTCTTCTACCCCGTGTGACTCCCCTTCCCCGCCGCAGGCACCCGGGGGTTGGCTGAGACGACCCCACCCCGCAGGCTCCGTGCCACGTGTCAGGAGTTCTCCTCGCGGGGTCGTCGGCCACTGTTGCCCGAGAAGGCAGAGAGAGAGAAGGGGGGGCTGGGTGCCGGCTGAGGCTGAAGCAGGCTCCTCCGGTGAGGGTCCTCGCCGTGGCCCTCCCCCCTCGGGGCCCTCGTGGCCCTCGTGGCCCCTGGCTCTCTGGATTGACTGATCGATGTGGTGATGTCGCGCTCTCCTGGGCCGGGCCTTAAGTCGCGCCAGACGAGGGACGGACGTTCTTGGCGAACGGGACCGCTCTTCTCGTTCTGTCCGCGGGCCCCTCGCCTCTCTTGTCACGCCCTGCCCGGCCTGCCGAGGGGTGTGTGGGAGGCAGGGGTGGTGGTCTCCGGCCCTGGCCTGCGGTCTCCCGCCTCCTGCCTCACGGCGTGGGCGGGGCCGTGGTCCTCGGACGCAGCAGACGCTCTCGCTTCGCCTCCTTGGCGTGTGCCTCGCGGGCGGTCCTCCCCGCGTCGGTGGGGGCCGTCCCGCCGCTGCGCCGCGCGCCCGCTGCCGGCGCGTGAGCGTGACTTGCTCGGTCCTCTGTGGTGCCCCTGGAGCGCTCCAGGTCGTCCCTCAGGCGCGCGAGGCCGAGCGGTGGTGTCGTTCCCTTTTCCCAGCGTGCTCCTCGGGGTCTCCGCCGCGGTGGTGTGTCCCGTGAGTGGCTCTCGCGGGGGGGGTCGAGACGGTAAAGGGCGCGGGGGCTTGCCTCTGTTTCTCTGCTTCGGTGGGGGACGGGGGCCTGCCGCCTCGTCGCCATCGTCCTCCCACGGTGTGCCGTGGGGGGACTGACTTCGTGGCCGGGCCGACGCCGCGTGTGCCGCCGCCCCCCACTTGCGTGTGTGGGGGGAGTCGCACAGGGGCGTGGGTGCGATCGTGTCGGGCCGGGGCCTGCGAGAAGGGGGGGCGTCTGTCGCGCTTCTCGGGCGTGCTCCCCCCTTCCGGAGCCCGGTGGACGAGCCTGGGGGGCGGCAGAGGCTGTGCCCCCGAGGCTGTGGCCGCGAACGCTCCAGTGGGCCGTGTGCTTACCCATACCGCAGACCCCCCCCACCCCTCCCACGGCCAGTCGTGGACTTGGTGGCTCGTGGAGCGCCTCCGTGGGCCCGAAGGGCAGAGACGATGGGTGGGGGATGACGCACCCTCGGTGAGAAAGCCTTCTCTAGCGATCCGAGAGGGAGCCTTGGGGTACCGGACCCCCCAGCCGCTGCCCCTCCCGAGCGTGCGGTGGCCACGGTGGCCACCGCCAGAGCCACGTGGGCGGCAGAGGCCCTCGCCCTCGCGGGAGGGCTTGCGCCGGCCCCGCGGTGGGGCCGAGCGCCGCTCTTTGTCTACCGCGGCCCGCGCCTCCCCCCTCTGAGTCGGGGGAGGGTCCCGCCAGGCCGGCGTCCGGCGCGGGGCCGTGTGTGCGCGTGCGCGTGCGGTGACTGACCCGCGCGGTGGCGAGCCCGAGGTGGGGTTCGGGGACGCACGGGCGTCCCGACTCCCCAGTCCCGCAGCCGCGAGGAGCCCGTCGCGCCTGCCCTCGCCGCGAGTCGCGGCCGGGGGCGGTGTGTGGGCACGGTGCGGGTCGCCTCGCTCGGGAGCGTTTCCCTGGGGCGCGAGCCCCGGGGGTCGGACTCAGATGAAGGCGGATGTGGCGAAGGACGGAGGAGGTTGAGTTTGGGCGGACGGGTCCCTCCGTGTCACGCGGGGGGAAAACCGTCGCACACGGGCCCCGGCGGCGGGGCCGGGTCGTGGGAGACCCCGGGGTGGCCGGGGCCGGCCGGCGTCCCAGGCGTCGTGGGACCGCCCTCGTGTGTGTGGCGGTGGGACCCCGCGCTCGTTTCCCTGGCGGGCCCGGTCGTGCCTCGGCCCTTCCCGTCCCTGGGCGGGCGCCCCTGCGCCCCTGCCCCGCGGCCCTCGCTGCCGTGTGTGCGCGTGCCGTCCCCTCCCCGTGGCCGCCGGCCCTCCCCGGCCCCCAGCCCTCCGTGCCCCCTTCCCCGTCTGGGATCGAGCCGGCCTCGCCCACGTGAGGGTGTCGCCCGCCGCGGCCGCCGCGGCCGGCGGCGTCCCCGGGTGGAGTGCTCACGGTCCCTGAGGCGGGGGAGTCGGGCGCGGCGGCGGAGGCGTGTGGTGGGGCACGTGGGGCGGCCGGTGTGCGCGCGGGAGAGTGTTGTTGTCGCGGGGCTGGCCGCGGCTCTCGTGGGTGTTTGGCGGTGGTGGGCGCGAGCCCCGCGAGGGGGGGCAACCCTGGTGGGGGGCCGAGGAGGCCAGTCGGCGTCCTGGGTGCCGCGGGACCGCCCCTGCGCTGGAGGCCTCTGGCGGTGAGACCCCGTGTCGTGCCCCGGCGGCCGACTCGCGTCCGTGCCCTTAGGATGGCCCCCCGGGCCTCCCTCGCGTCGGCGCGCGTCCGCCCCCCGCCCGCCACGTCTTCCGCGAGGTCGTCGCCGCGCCTCCGCGACGGCGGCCGAGCCAGCCGCGCCTCGTCGGCCCTGTCTCCCGTCCGTCCATCCGCCCCGTCCGTCGCGTCTGCCGACCCCCGGGCCGCGTCCCGGTGTGCTTCGCTTCCCGGGCCTGCCGCGGCGCCGCTCCGTGGTCTGCCGCCGCCGCCGCCGCCGCCCGTCCGCCGGCGTCGTTGCGTGTTGGGCGAGGTTGGGGGGACGGCCGTCCGTCCGTCCCCCCTGCCGCGCCGCGCCCCGCCCCGGCGCGCTCGCCCGAGCGCGGGTCGTCGGGACCCCGGCCGGCCGTCGCGGACCGGCCGCCGTGCCCGCGACGCCCCGCTCCCGTCGGGCGGGCGGGGAGGTGAGGGGTGGCCGGGCCTCGGCCCGGGCCCCCGCCGCCCCCCGTCCGTGCGAGCGCGTGAGCGCGGGCGAGCGGGCACGCGCCGGCCGGCCTCCGGAGCGACCTGCCGGTGCCCGTGGCCCCGCTCCCGGGCCGCCGAGGTTGCGGGCCGCGTCGCTTTGGTTGGTGGGGTGGGGGGCGGAGG
>NW_028138479.1:25000-27268 GCF_964270905.1 Leucopleurus acutus
TGGTCTCAGAATGAATGGAGTGTGCAAAGAGGTAGAAAGAGAGGTTCCCGACTTGGGGGGGGGGTGCGGGGAGGGGGGAAAGCCCCAACCACGTCGCCTCGTCCTCCATCCATCCCGACCAGGGTCACGGGCAGAACACAAGGGGCGGCTTCCCTCACTGGGGGCCCCGAACTTAGAAAACTCTCATCTCTGCCAAAAGACAAGCAGTGCTGGCTGGGGCTGGCACATTCTCTTCTTCTCATGGGACTGACGTTGATCTCCATAGCTCAGAAAACACGTGCGAACACTCAGAAGATACCCAAGCACTGTGTCCTTTACCTGGCTCCCTGTCGCTCACTCTCCGCCTCTGTCTCTGCCACTCGCTGTCTCTTTCTTTCTCCCGGTCTCTCTCTCTCTCTCTCTC
Organism: Leucopleurus acutus; assembly: GCF_964270905.1. NCBI lineage: Eukaryota > Metazoa > Chordata > Mammalia > Artiodactyla > Delphinidae > Leucopleurus > Leucopleurus acutus. Next base: position 25,404 of record NW_028138479.1, read on the forward strand.
TCTCTCTCTCTCTCTCTCTCTCTCTCTCTCTCTCTCTCTCTCGCGCGCGCGCACGCGCTCGCGCTCTCCCCCACCCCTGCTCTTCCTCCCCCACTTTATCTCTTTCTTCCCGCCTCCTCTCTTTCTTTCTCTCTGTCTCCCTCTCTGTCTCTCTGCCTCTCGTCTCTCTCTGTCTCTGTCTCTGTCTCTCTCCACACCCCCCACCCCCGTCTCTCCCTCCCTGTCCCTCCCTGTCCCTCCCTGTCTCTCCCTCTCTGTCTCTCCCTCCCTCCCTCCCTCCCTCCCTCCCTCCCTCCCTCTTTTTCCTCTCTCTCCCTCTCCTGGCCTCTCCTCCACGTTCTCCCTTCCTCGCTTTCTGTCTCCCTCTCCCTCACCCATCCCCACTCCCCCCCATCCCCGGTCATGGGACATCCTCATTTTCCATGAGAACTCATGGAGATGGAAGGGATGTTGGACTGATGTTCGCGTGCTACCGGATCCCACTCCCACAGGGATAGCTGCTGCACTGCCTTTGGCAGGCCATGGTGGGTGGGGGTGGTGTCTCTTCTTCTGTATCGGTAGAAATGATTTCAAGAGGAGGCAGGATGGGCATAGGTCCGCTGCCTCACACCAAGGCCCTTTGGGAGCATTTCAGTGAATCGGGACAGAACATTTTTCTCCGTGCGGGGAGGGAACCGGAATAGGGCAAACCACCCCGAAATGGACCGCTTTGGCACACAGATGAGTTGAGTTCGAATTGAAGGCGCTTCAGAAACGACGGGTGGGCGACGAGGACGCTCTGCCGCTCTGCCTCTCCCTCTTCTTCCTGACCTGAAAGGAGGACCAAGATCTTCCTCGAGAAGAAGCTCAAACTCAGAGCCCGCCCTTTCGAGTGACTCCTGGCTTGGGCTTCTCCTGCGTGGGGGTCACGGTGCACGCGTTCCTCAGCCGTGGGTCGCTCTCTTCTCGAGCTGTCTTTTGGGGACAGGGGCCTCTCAGGCAAGAACTCAGAAGGATCGTCGAGGGAACGTCGTTTTTCCTCTCCCACGACTGATGAATGCAGACAGACACACAGGAATCTCGCCCCCCCGCTTCCACCCCCGCCCCCCACCCCCCACCCCAAGTGGGAGGAGTCGCCGGACATCCTTGGGGTCACACACAGCCAGCCTCCGTGGCTCTTCTATGTTGCCAGGCTCCCTGGCCTTCACTGACCCCGCACGCCCCCAGTGAAGTTGCATCATCGTTCATAGTGTAAATGCTGTGAGAAGATAAGCTTTTCAAAATAAAATTCTCCCTGCCTTTCCTTCCCAAGAACACCATGAACACCTACTGTCATGTGCAGTGCTTATGGACCCACCTGGACCAGAGGACCCTCTCCGACAGACACCCTCCCCACCCCACCCCACCCCACCCCACCCCACCCCACCCCCAGGAACTCACTTGCTCCGAGTCATCGAGGAGAGGGTGTCTGGTTCCGTGTCTTAAATGGGTGGGCCAATGACACGTCATCTCCTAGTAAGCCATCGGGTTCACCGGTTTGGGTTCGGGTTCGGTGGCATGAAGTACATTTACGTCCTCCTTGAGTTTGACTTTGAAAGTCTTGGGGCCCTGAGTAGGCCGCCCCCAAACGTGCCTCCGTGGCATAGAGAAGTTTTGGAATTAGACTGACAACACCACGAGAGGGACACTCTGACTCTCTTTTACTTCTCCCCTCTGAAATCAGGAAGAAAATCTCTCACGTGAAAGGGGAGGGGGGCGGGAGGTGTAGACATCATGACGAAATGAACCGCCCTCATGCCTCGTGAAATGTTCACGAATCATCTGAGTAGGACTGCTCATAACGAATAGAGGGCATAGATGTTAACGAGATAAGGATGTTTAAGGGG
>NW_028138478.1:0-26871 GCF_964270905.1 Leucopleurus acutus
TTTCGGGCACAGGGACCTCTGCGTGGGATCTACTGGGTAAGTATGGCAGTACCTTAGATAGGCCTCAGTGACCAAGGCTGTCGTCTGGCTCATGCCTTAGCTGTGTTAAGTGTGGAAAACGTGCTGGTCCTCAGGCTGGGCCCACGGCCTAGCTTTCGCTTCTGTGAGAGTGCTGCCCCGAGTCTCCTCCTGGAGCCAGTCGTCAGCACGGTGCCTTTTGGCACTGCAGTTCTCTTTCAGTCAAGGAGGCCGTGCGACTGGCACAGGGAGTCTGCGCAGCACGGCCTTCGCGAGGCTCTTTGACGACTGGGGCACTCAAGGCAGGCAAGCCAGAGAGCAGTACGTTGCCCTTGCTATGAACGTGAAGAGCTTTCTCCAGGGCCCTGTGGAGGCTAAGGTTCCTCAGAAGCCGGGAGCCGCCGTTGCGGCACGGAGAGAAGTCATCCTGCGACCTTGGCGAACGAGCTCCTATCCTGTGTGCCCCCAGGAGCGTCGCAGAGTTAAGGCACTCCGTGGTGGAGTATGGCCTCATGGAAGCCACTGCACACCCAACTCCCCCGACGTGAAACACTGGAACTTACCTTGAGGCCTGAGGTCACCTTTCGTTCGGCCGGAGCGGAACATGTGGTGCCGTGGGAGGAGTTCCTAGAAAGGGATGGCCAGCACGGTTTTCGCTTTGAGAGAACACGCAGCCTCGGCCCACAACGACAATCCTGCCGTGCAGAGACGTCGGGCCGCTAGTGCTGTTCAGGCAGCTTTGAAGCCAAGCGCAAGGCGCCTCCAAACGGGGGGAAAGCGTACTCTCCCCTCCGCGTCCCACGTTCAAGCTGAATGACGCAGCATGTTTCTCGGAAGGCTCTGCCGAGCTATCTAGTACAAGGGAGAGAGTGCCTGCCTCTGCTGAGAAAGGTTTTGACGTGGGGATTGCCGGACATGAGGAAGAGCGTTCCCCAGGCCGTGCAAAGTTTAGGCTTTGGTGACTCTGGATGGTCCCAAGGGTCCAGACTTGTCCCTGGGAAAGCTGTCCTCTTTTTCTTTCTCCGGCTGGAAGCAAACAGCTGGCAACCGACTGCCGTACGCAGACGTCCTGGGGGAGCCCCCCGGTTTCATTTGGGACGCACGTGGGTGTCTCACAGAAGAGCCCAAATTCCTAATTGGGGGCACACCAGCGTGGAATGTAAGGCTGTTTAGAACTGCGTACCCTGAGGCCGTTGGGAGGCCGTACGAACGAGAGCTTTCGAGCGAACAGGGCAGCGCTTCGCCATCATCGTTGCCCGTTCACGGAGCTTAATGAAACGAATGCATGCACTTCCTGTGGCTCAAACGCAACAGAGGACTTGGAAGGCATACAGTGCCCTTTGACAGCTGTTACAACGAACGTGAGTGCACAGTGTCTCGTGAAATAAATCCCTAGCACTGTTGAAGCATCCCGTTAACGCATGCTTCTTCGCTCCTATGGCACTCCGAGGTGTTACTGACGGGGGAAATCTGGACTTTTACTTGAGGCCGGGTGGGGGGGTGGGGGGCTCACAATTCTTTGGTCGGCGAGCTCCAGAGTGCTCTTGCTGAAGCTCGCAGCAAGGACCTGAGAGCAGCAGGCCTCACACGAGTACACTCAGACGGCTTCCGTCACGAGTCAACTCAGGCCTCTTATGTGAGGCCTTCCGGCAGCAAAGAGAAGGTGGGCGCGAGGGGTGTGCTTCAGGCAGCTTAGGACCCGCGACTGTCTCGTCTACCACGGAGGGGAATAAGGTTTGCCCAGGGTCGCCAAGTTTCAAAGCCGAGCTCACGTAGTTATCCTCAGTGGTTTCTGATTACCTCAAGGAAACACACGGGAGGAACAGGGCCCTTCCATGGAGGCCCTTTCGGGCACAGGGACCTCTGCGTGGGATCTACTGGGTAAGTATGGCAGTACCTTAGATAGGCCTCAGTGACCAAGGCTGTCGTCTGGCTCATGCCTTAGCTGTGTTAAGTGTGGAAAACGTGCTGGTCCTCAGGCTGGGCCCACAGCCTAGCTTTCGCTTCTGTGAGAGTGCTGCCCCGAGTCTCCTCCTGGAGCCAGTCGTCAGCACGGTGCCTTTTGGCACTGCAGTTCCCTTTCAGTCAAGGAGGCCGTGCGACTGGCAAAGGGAGTCTGCGCAGCACGGCCTTCGCGAGGCTCTTTGACGACTGGGGCACTCAAGGCAGGCAAGCCAGAGAGCAGTACGTTGCCCTTGCTATGAACGTGAAGAGCTTTCTCCAGGGCCCTGTGGAGGCTAAGGTTCCTCAGAAGCCGGGAGCCGCCGTTGCGGCACGGAGAGAAGTCATCCTGCGACCTTGGCGAACGAGCTCCTATCCTGTGTGCCCCCAGGAGCGTCGCAGAGTTAAGGCACTCCGTGGTGGAGTATGGCCTCATGGAAGCCACTGCACACCCAACTCCCCCGACGTGAAACACTGGAACTTACCTTGAGGCCTGAGGTCACCTTTCGTTCGGCCGGAGCGGAACATGTGGTGCCGTGGGAGGAGTTCCTAGAAAGGGATGGCCAGCACGGTTTTCGCTTTGAGAGAACACGCAGCCTCGGCCCACAACGACAATCCTGCCGTGCAGAGACGTCGGGCCGCTAGTGCTGTTCAGGCAGCTTTGAAGCCAAGCGCAAGGCGCCTCCAAACGGGGGGAAAGCGTACTCTCCCCTCCGCGTCCCACGTTCAAGCTGAATGACGCAGCATGTTTCTCGGAAGGCTCTGCCGAGCTATCTAGTACAAGGGAGAGAGTGCCTGCCTCTGCTGAGAAAGGTTTTGACGTGGGGATTGCCGGACATGAGGAAGAGCGTTCCCCAGGCCGTGCAAAGTTTAGGCTTTGGTGACTCTGGATGGTCCCAAGGGTCCAGACTTGTCCCTGGGAAAGCTGTCCTCTTTTTCTTTCTCCGGCTGGAAGCAAACAGCTGGCAACCGACTGCCGTACGCAGACGTCCTGGGGGAGCCCCCCGGTTTCATTTGGGACGCACGTGGGTGTCTCACAGAAGAGCCCAAATTCCTAATTGGGGGCACACCAGCGTGGAATGTAAGGCTGTTTAGAACTGCGTACCCTGAGGCCGTTGGGAGGCCGTACGAACGAGAGCTTTCGAGCGAACAGGGCAGCGCTTCGCCATCATCGTTGCCCGTTCACGGAGCTTAATGAAACGAATGCATGCACTTCCTGTGGCTCAAACGCAACAGAGGACTTGGAAGGCATACAGTGCCCTTTGACAGCTGTTACAACGAACGTGAGTGCACAGTGTCTCGTGAAATAAATCCCTAGCACTGTTGAAGCATCCCGTTAACGCATGCTTCTTCGCTCCTATGGCACTCCGAGGTGTTACTGACGGGGGAAATCTGGACTTTCACTTGAGGCCGGGTGGGGGGGTGGGGGGCTCACAATTCTTTGGTCGGCGAGCTCCAGAGTGCTCTTGCTGAAGCTCGCAGCAAGGACCTGAGAGCAGCAGGCCTCACACGAGTACACTCAGACGGCTTCCGTCACGAGTCAACTCAGGCCTCTTATGTGAGGCCTTCCGGCAGCAAAGAGAAGGTGGGCGCGAGGGGTGTGCTTCAGGCAGCTTAGGACCCGCGACTGTCTCGTCTACCACGGAGGGGAATAAGGTTTGCCCAGGGTCGCCCAGTTTCAAAGCCGAGCTCACGTAGGTATCCTCAGTGGTTTCTGATTACCTCAAGGAAACACACGGGAGGAACAGGGCCCTTCCATGGAGGCCCTTTCGGGCACAGGGACCTCTGCGTGGGATCTACTGGGTAAGTATGGCAGTACCTTAGATAGGCCTCAGTGACCAAGGCTGTCGTCTGGCTCATGCCTTAGCTGTGTTAAGTGTGGAAAACGTGCTGGTCCTCAGGCTGGGCCCACGGCCTAGCTTTCGCTTCTGTGAGAGTGTTGCCCCGAGTCTCCTCCTGGAGCCAGTCGTCAGCACGGTGCCTTTTGGCACTGCAGTTCTCTTTCAGTCAAGGAGGCCGTGCGACTGGCACAGGGAGTCTGCGCAGCACGGCCTTCGCGAGGCTCTTTGACGACTGGGGCACTCAAGGCAGGCAAGCCAGAGAGCAGTACGTTGCCCTTGCTATGAACGTGAAGAGCTTTCTCCAGGGCCCTGTGGAGGCTAAGGTTCCTCAGAAGCCGGGAGCCGCCGTTGCGGCACGGAGAGAAGTCATCCTGCGACCTTGGCGAACGAGCTCCTATCCTGTGTGCCCCCAGGAGCGTCGCAGAGTTAAGGCACTCCGTGGTGGAGTATGGCCTCATGGAAGCCACTGCACACCCAACTCCCCCGACGTGAAACACTGGAACTTACCTTGAGGCCTGAGGTCACCTTTCGTTCGGCCGGAGCGGAACATGTGGTGCCGTGGGAGGAGTTCCTAGAAAGGGATGGCCAGCACGGTTTTCGCTTTGAGAGAACACGCAGCCTCGGCCCACAACGACAATCCTGCCGTGCAGAGACGTCGGGCCGCTAGTGCTGTTCAGGCAGCTTTGAAGCCAAGCGCAAGGCGCCTCCAAACGGGGGGAAAGCGTACTCTCCCCTCCGCGTCCCACGTTCAAGCTGAATGACGCAGCATGTTTCTCGGAAGGCTCTGCCGAGCTATCTAGTACAAGGGAGAGAGTGTCTGCCTCTGCTGAGAAAGGTTTTGACGTGGGGATTGCCGGACATGAGGAAGAGCGTTCCCCAGGCCGTGCAAAGTTTAGGCTTTGGTGACTCTGGATGGTCCCAAGGGTCCAGACTTGTCCCTGGGAAAGCTGTCCTCTTTTTCTTTCTCCGGCTGGAAGCAAACAGCTGGCAACCGACTGCCGTACGCAGACGTCCTGGGGGAGCCCCCCGGTTTCATTTGGGACGCACGTGGGTGTCTCACAGAAGAGCCCAAATTCCTAATTGGGGGCACACCAGCGTGGAATGTAAGGCTGTTTAGAACTGCATACCCTGAGGCCGTTGGGAGGCCGTACGAACGAGAGCTTTCGAGCGAACAGGGCAGCGCTTCGCCATCATCGTTGCCCGTTCACGGAGCTTAATGAAACGAATGCATGCACTTCCTGTGGCTCAAACGCAACAGAGGACTTGGAAGGCATACAGTGCCCTTTGACAGCTGTTACAACGAACGTGAGTGCACAGTGTCTCGTGAAATAAATCCCTAGCACTGTTGAAGCATCCCGTTAACGCATGCTTCTTCGCTCCTATGGCACTCCGAGGTGTTACTGACGGGGGAAATCTGGACTTTCACTTGAGGCCAGGTGGGGGGGTGGGGGGCTCACAATTCTTTGGTCGGCGAGCTCCAGAGTGCTCTTGCTGAAGCTCGCAGCAAGGACCTGAGAGCAGCAGGCCTCACACGAGTACACTCAGACGGCTTCCGTCACGAGTCAACTCAGGCCTCTTATGTGAGGCCTTCCGGCAGCAAAGAGAAGGTGGGCGCGAGGGGTGTGCTTCAGGCAGCTTAGGACCCGCGACTGTCTCGTCTACCACGGAGGGGAATAAGGTTTGCCCAGGGTCGCCCAGTTTCAAAGCCGAGCTCACGTAGGTATCCTCAGTGGTTTCTGATTACCTCAAGGAAACACACGGGAGGAACAGGGCCCTTCCATGGAGGCCCTTTCGGGCACAGGGACCTCTGCGTGGGATCTACTGGGTAAGTATGGCAGTACCTTAGATAGGCCTCAGTGACCAAGGCTGTCGTCTGGCTCATGCCTTAGCTGTGTTAAGTGTGGAAAACGTGCTGGTCCTCAGGCTGGGCCCACGGCCTAGCTTTCGCTTCTGTGAGAGTGCTGCCCCGAGTCTCCTCCTGGAGCCAGTCGTCAGCACGGTGCCTTTTGGCACTGCAGTTCTCTTTCAGTCAAGGAGGCCGTGCGACTGGCACAGGGAGTCTGCGCAGCACGGCCTTCGCGAGGCTCTTTGACGACTGGGGCACTCAAGGCAGGCAAGCCAGAGAGCAGTACGTTGCCCTTGCTATGAACGTGAAGAGCTTTCTCCAGGGCCCTGTGGAGGCTAAGGTTCCTCAGAAGCCGGGAGCCGCCGTTGCGGCACGGAGAGAAGTCATCCTGCGACCTTGGCGAACGAGCTCCTATCCTGTGTGCCCCCAGGAGCGTCGCAGAGTTAAGGCACTCCGTGGTGGAGTATGGCCTCATGGAAGCCACTGCACACCCAACTCCCCCGACGTGAAACACTGGAACTTACCTTGAGGCCTGAGGTCACCTTTCGTTCGGCCGGAGCGGAACATGTGGTGCCGTGGGAGGAGTTCCTAGAAAGGGATGGCCAGCACGGTTTTCGCTTTGAGAGAACACGCAGCCTCGGCCCACAACGACAATCCTGCCGTGCAGAGACGTCGGGCCGCTAGTGCTGTTCAGGCAGCTTTGAAGCCAAGCGCAAGGCGCCTCCAAACGGGGGGAAAGCGTACTCTCCCCTCCGCGTCCCACGTTCAAGCTGAATGACGCAGCATGTTTCTCGGAAGGCTCTGCCGAGCTATCTAGTACAAGGGAGAGAGTGCCTGCCTCTGCTGAGAAAGGTTTTGACGTGGGGATTGCCGGACATGAGGAAGAGCGTTCCCCAGGCCGTGCAAAGTTTAGGCTTTGGTGACTCTGGATGGTCCCAAGGGTCCAGACTTGTCCCTGGGAAAGCTGTCCTCTTTTTCTTTCTCCGGCTGGAAGCAAACAGCTGGCAACCGACTGCCGTACGCAGACGTCCTGGGGGAGCCCCCCGGTTTCATTTGGGACGCACGTGGGTGTCTCACAGAAGAGCCCAAATTCCTAATTGGGGGCACACCAGCGTGGAATGTAAGGCTGTTTAGAACTGCGTACCCTGAGGCCGTTGGGAGGCCGTACGAACGAGAGCTTTCGAGCGAACAGGGCAGTGCTTCGCCATCATCGTTGCCCGTTCACGGAGCTTAATGAAACGAATGCATGCACTTCCTGTGGCTCAAACGCAACAGAGGACTTGGAAGGCATACAGTGCCCTTTGACAGCTGTTACAACGAACGTGAGTGCACAGTGTCTCGTGAAATAAATCCCTAGCACTGTTGAAGCATCCCGTTAACGCATGCTTCTTCGCTCCTATGGCACTCCGAGGTGTTACTGACGGGGGAAATCTGGACTTTTACTTGAGGCCGGGGGGGGGGGGTGGGGGGCTCACAATTCTTTGGTCGGCGAGCTCCAGAGTGCTCTTGCTGAAGCTCCCAGCAAGGACCTGAGAGCAGCAGGCCTCACACGAGTACACTCAGACGGCTTCCGTCACGAGTCAACTCAGGCCTCTTATGTGAGGCCTTCCGGCAGCAAAGAGAAGGTGGGCGCGAGGGGTGTGCTTCAGGCAGCTTAGGACCCGCGACTGTCTCGTCTACCACGGAGGGGAATAAGGTTTGCCCAGGGTCGCCAAGTTTCAAAGCCGAGCTCACGTAGTTATCCTCAGTGGTTTCTGATTACCTCAAGGAAACACACGGGAGGAACAGGGCCCTTCCATGGAGGCCCTTTCGGGCACAGGGACCTCTGCGTGGGATCTACTGGGTAAGTATGGCAGTACCTTAGATAGGCCTCAGTGACCAAGGCTGTCGTCTGGCTCATGCCTTAGCTGTGTTAAGTGTGGAAAACGTGCTGGTCCTCAGGCTGGGCCCACAGCCTAGCTTTCGCTTCTGTGAGAGTGCTGCCCCGAGTCTCCTCCTGGAGCCAGTCGTCAGCACGGTGCCTTTTGGCACTGCAGTTCCCTTTCAGTCAAGGAGGCCGTGCGACTGGCAAAGGGAGTCTGCGCAGCACGGCCTTCGCGAGGCTCTTTGACGACTGGGGCACTCAAGGCAGGCAAGCCAGAGAGCAGTACGTTGCCCTTGCTATGAACGTGAAGAGCTTTCTCCAGGGCCCTGTGGAGGCTAAGGTTCCTCAGAAGCCGGGAGCCGCCGTTGCGGCACGGAGAGAAGTCATCCTGCGACCTTGGCGAACGAGCTCCTATCCTGTGTGCCCCCAGGAGCGTCGCAGAGTTAAGGCACTCCGTGGTGGAGTATGGCCTCATGGAAGCCACTGCACACCCAACTCCCCCGACGTGAAACACTGGAACTTACCTTGAGGCCTGAGGTCACCTTTCGTTCGGCCGGAGCGGAACATGTGGTGCCGTGGGAGGAGTTCCTAGAAAGGGATGGCCAGCACGGTTTTCGCTTTGAGAGAACACGCAGCCTCGGCCCACAACGACAATCCTGCCGTGCAGAGACGTTGGGCCGCTAGTGCTGTTCAGGCAGCTTTGAAGCCAAGCGCAAGGCGCCTCCAAACGGGGGGAAAGCGTACTCTCCCCTCCGCGTCCCACGTTCAAGCTGAATGACGCAGCATGTTTCTCGGAAGGCTCTGCCGAGCTATCTAGTACAAGGGAGAGAGTGCCTGCCTCTGCTGAGAAAGGTTTTGACGTGGGGATTGCCGGACATGAGGAAGAGCGTTCCCCAGGCCGTGCAAAGTTTAGGCTTTGGTGACTCTGGATGGTCCCAAGGGTCCAGACTTGTCCCTGGGAAAGCTGTCCTCTTTTTCTTTCTCCGGCTGGAAGCAAACAGCTGGCAACCGACTGCCGTACGCAGACGTCCTGGGGGAGCCCCCCGGTTTCATTTGGGACGCACGTGGGTGTCTCACAGAAGAGCCCAAATTCCTAATTGGGGGCACACCAGCGTGGAATGTAAGGCTGTTTAGAACTGCATACCCTGAGGCCGTTGGGAGGCCGTACGAACGAGAGCTTTCGAGCGAACAGGGCAGCGCTTCGCCATCATCGTTGCCCGTTCACGGAGCTTAATGAAACGAATGCATGCACTTCCTGTGGCTCAAACGCAACAGAGGACTTGGAAGGCATACAGTGCCCTTTGACAGCTGTTACAACGAACGTGAGTGCACAGTGTCTCGTGAAATAAATCCCTAGCACTGTTGAAGCATCCCGTTAACGCATGCTTCTTCGCTCCTATGGCACTCCGAGGTGTTACTGACGGGGGAAATCTGGACTTTTACTTGAGGCCGGGGGGGGTGGGGTTCACAATTCTTTGGTCGGCGAGCTCCAGAGTGCTCTTGCTGAAGCTCCCAGCAAGGAACTGAGAGCAGCAGGCCTCACACGAGTACACTCAGACGGCTTCCGTCACGAGTCAACTCAGGCCTCTTATGTGAGGCCTTCCGGCAGCAAAGAGAAGGTGGGCGCGAGGGGTGTGCTTCAGGCAGCTTAGGACCCGCGACTGTCTCGTCTACCACGGAGGGGAATAAGGTTTGCCCAGGGTCGCCCAGTTTCAAAGCTGAGCTCACGTAGTTATCCTCAGTGGTTTCTGATTACCTCAAGGAAACACAGGGGAGGAACAGGGCCCTTCCATGGAGGCCCTTTCGGGCACAGGGACCTCTGCGTGGGATCTACTGGGTAAGTATGGCAGTACCTTAGATAGGCCTCAGTGACCAAGGCTGTCGTCTGGCTCATGCCTTAGCTGTGTTAAGTGTGGAAAACGTGCTGGTCCTCAGGCTGGGCCCACAGCCTAGCTTTCGCTTCTGTGAGAGTGCTGCCCCGAGTCTCCTCCTGGAGCCAGTCGTCAGCACGGTGCCTTTTGGCACTGCAGTTCCCTTTCAGTCAAGGAGGCCGTGCGACTGGCAAAGGGAGTCTGCGCAGCACGGCCTTCGCGAGGCTCTTTGACGACTGGGGCACTCAAGGCAGGCAAGCCAGAGAGCAGTACGTTGCCCTTGCTATGAACGTGAAGAGCTTTCTCCAGGGCCCTGTGGAGGCTAAGGTTCCTCAGAAGCCGGGAGCCGCCGTTGCGGCACGGAGAGAAGTCATCCTGCGACCTTGGCGAACGAGCTCCTATCCTGTGTGCCCCCAGGAGCGTCGCAGAGTTAAGGCACTCCGTGGTGGAGTATGGCCTCATGGAAGCCACTGCACACCCAACTCCCCCGACGTGAAACACTGGAACTTACCTTGAGGCCTGAGGTCACCTTTCGTTCGGCCGGAGCGGAACATGTGGTGCCGTGGGAGGAGTTCCTAGAAAGGGATGGCCAGCACGGTTTTCGCTCTGAGAGAACACGCAGCCTCGGCCCACAACGACAATCCTGCCGTGCAGAGACGTCGGGCCGCTAGTGCTGTTCAGGCAGCTTTGAAGCCAAGCGCAAGGCGCCTCCAAACGGGGGGAGAGCGTACTCTCCCCTCCGCGTCCCACGTTCAAGCTGAATGACGGAGCATGTTTCTCGGAAGGCTCTGCCGCGCTATCTAGTACAAGGGAGAGAGTGCCTGCCTCTGCTGAGAAAGGTTTTGACGTGGGGATTGCCGGACATGAGGAAGAGCGTTCCCCAGGCCGTGCAAAGTTTAGGCTTTGGTGACTCTGGATGGTCCCAAGGGTCCAGACTTGTCCCTGGGAAAGCTGTCCTCTTTTTCTTTCTCCGGCTGGAAGCAAACAGCTGGCAACCGACTGCCGTACGCAGACGTCCTGGGGGAGCCCCCCGGTTTCATTTGGGACGCACGTGGGTGTCTCACAGAAGAGCCCAAATTCCTAATTGGGGGCACACCAGCGTGGAATGTAAGGCTGTTTAGAACTGCGTACCCTGAGGCCGTTGGGAGGCCGTACGAACGAGAGCTTTCGAGCGAACAGGGCAGCGCTTCGCCATCATCGTTGCCCGTTCACGGAGCTTAATGAAACGAATGCATGCACTTCCTGTGGCTCAAACGCAACAGAGGACTTGGAAGGCATACAGTGCCCTTTGACAGCTGTTACAACGAACGTGAGTGCACAGTGTCTCGTGAAATAAATCCCTAGCACTGTTGAAGCATCCCGTTAACGCATGCTTCTTCGCTCCTATGGCACTCCGAGGTGTTACTGACGGGGGAAATCTGGACTTTTACTTGAGGCCGGGGTGGGGGGGGGCTCACAATTCTTTTGTCGGCGAGCTCCAGAGTGCTCTTGCTGAAGCTCCCAGCAAGGACCTGAGAGCAGCAGGCCTCACACGAGTACACTCAGACGGCTTCCGTCACGAGTCAACTCAGGCCTCTTATGTGAGGCCTTCCGGCAGCAAAGAGAAGGTGGGCGCGAGGGGTGTGCTTCAGGCAGCTTAGGACCCGCGACTGTCTCGTCTACCACGGAGGGGAATAAGGTTTGCCCAGGGTCGCCCAGTTTCAAAGCTGAGCTCACGTAGGTATCCTCAGTGGTTTCTGATTACCTCAAGGAAACACACGGGAGGAACAGGGCCCTTCCATGGAGGCCCTTTCGGGCACAGGGACCTCTGCGTGGGATCTACTGGGTAAGTATGGCAGTACCTTAGATAGGCCTCAGTGACCAAGGCTGTCGTCTGGCTCATGCCTTAGCTGTGTTAAGTGTGGAAAACGTGCTGGTCCTCAGGCTGGGCCCACGGCCTAGCTTTCGCTTCTGTGAGAGTGCTGCCCCGAGTCTCCTCCTGGAGCCAGTCGTCAGCACGGTGCCTTTTGGCACTGCAGTTCTCTTTCAGTCAAGGAGGCCGTGCGACTGGCACAGGGAGTCTGCGCAGCACGGCCTTCGCGAGGCTCTTTGACGACTGGGGCACTCAAGGCAGGCAAGCCAGAGAGCAGTACGTTGCCCTTGCTATGAACGTGAAGAGCTTTCTCCAGGGCCCTGTGGAGGCTAAGGTTCCTCAGAAGCCGGGAGCCGCCGTTGCGGCACGGAGAGAAGTCATCCTGCGACCTTGGCGAACGAGCTCCTATCCTGTGTGCCCCCAGGAGCGTCGCAGAGTTAAGGCACTCCGTGGTGGAGTATGGCCTCATGGAAGCCACTGCACACCCAACTCCCCCGACGTGAAACACTGGAACTTACCTTGAGGCCTGAGGTCACCTTTCGTTCGGCCGGAGCGGAACATGTGGTGCCGTGGGAGGAGTTCCTAGAAAGGGATGGCCAGCACGGTTTTCGCTTTGAGAGAACACGCAGCCTCGGCCCACAACGACAATCCTGCCGTGCAGAGACGTCGGGCCGCTAGTGCTGTTCAGGCAGCTTTGAAGCCAAGCGCAAGGCGCCTCCAAACGGGGGGAAAGCGTACTCTCCCCTCCGCGTCCCACGTTCAAGCTGAATGACGCAGCATGTTTCTCGGAAGGCTCTGCCGAGCTATCTAGTACAAGGGAGAGAGTGCCTGCCTCTGCTGAGAAAGGTTTTGACGTGGGGATTGCCGGACATGAGGAAGAGCGTTCCCCAGGCCGTGCAAAGTTTAGGCTTTGGTGACTCTGGATGGTCCCAAGGGTCCAGACTTGTCCCTGGGAAAGCTGTCCTCTTTTTCTTTCTCCGGCTGGAAGCAAACAGCTGGCAACCGACTGCCGTACGCAGACGTCCTGGGGGAGCCCCCCGGTTTCATTTGGGACGCACGTGGGTGTCTCACAGAAGAGCCCAAATTCCTAATTGGGGGCACACCAGCGTGGAATGTAAGGCTGTTTAGAACTGTGTACCCTGAGGCCGTTGGGAGGCCGTACGAACGAGAGCTTTCGAGCGAACAGGGCAGCGCTTCGCCATCATCGTTGCCCGTTCACGGAGCTTAATGAGACGAATGCATGCACTTCCTGTGGCTCAAACGCAACAGAGGACTTGGAAGGCATACAGTGCCCTTTGACAGCTGTTACAACGAACGTGAGTGCACAGTGTCTCGTGAAATAAATCCCTAGCACTGTTGAAGCATCCCGTTAACGCATGCTTCTTCGCTCCTATGGCACTCCGAGGTGTTACTGACGGGGGAAATCTGGACTTTCACTTGAGGCCGGGTGGGGGGGTGGGGGGCTCACAATTCTTTGGTCGGCGAGCTCCAGAGTGCTCTTGCTGAAGCTCGCAGCAAGGACCTGAGAGCAGCAGGCCTCACACGAGTACACTCAGACGGCTTCCGTCACGAGTCAACTCAGGCCTCTTATGTGAGGCCTTCCGGCAGCAAAGAGAAGGTGGGCGCGAGGGGTGTGCTTCAGGCAGCTTAGGACCCGCGACTGTCTCGTCTACCACGGAGGGGAATAAGGTTTGCCCAGGGTCGCCCAGTTTCAAAGCTGAGCTCACGTAGGTATCCTCAGTGGTTTCTGATTACCTCAAGGAAACACACGGGAGGAACAGGGCCCTTCCATGGAGGCCCATTCGGGCACAGGGACCTCTGCGTGGGATCTACTGGGTAAGTATGGCAGTACCTTAGATAGGCCTCAGTGACCAAGGCTGTCGTCTGGCTCATGCCTTAGCTGTGTTAAGTGTGGAAAACGTGCTGGTCCTCAGGCTGGGCCCACGGCCTAGCTTTCGCTTCTGTGAGAGTGCTGCCCCGAGTCTCCTCCTGGAGCCAGTCGTCAGCACGGTGCCTTTTGGCACTGCAGTTCTCTTTCAGTCAAGGAGGCCGTGCGACTGGCACAGGGAGTCTGCGCAGCACGGCCTTCGCGAGGCTCTTTGACGACTGGGGCACTCAAGGCAGGCAAGCCAGAGAGCAGTACGTTGCCCTTGCTATGAACGTGAAGAGCTTTCTCCAGGGCCCTGTGGAGGCTAAGGTTCCTCAGAAGCCGGGAGCCGCCGTTGCGGCACGGAGAGAAGTCATCCTGCGACCTTGGCGAACGAGCTCCTATCCTGTGTGCCCCCAGGAGCGTCGCAGAGTTAAGGCACTCCGTGGTGGAGTATGGCCTCATGGAAGCCACTGCACACCCAACTCCCCCGACGTGAAACACTGGAACTTACCTTGAGGCCTGAGGTCACCTTTCGTTCGGCCGGAGCGGAACATGTGGTGCCGTGGGAGGAGTTCCTAGAAAGGGATGGCCAGCACGGTTTTCGCTTTGAGAGAACACGCAGCCTCGGCCCACAACGACAATCCTGCCGTGCAGAGACGTCGGGCCGCTAGTGCTGTTCAGGCAGCTTTGAAGCCAAGCGCAAGGCGCCTCCAAACGGGGGGAAAGCGTACTCTCCCCTCCGCGTCCCACGTTCAAGCTGAATGACGCAGCATGTTTCTCGGAAGGCTCTGCCGAGCTATCTAGTACAAGGGAGAGAGTGCCTGCCTCTGCTGAGAAAGGTTTTGACGTGGGGATTGCCGGACATGAGGAAGAGCGTTCCCCAGGCCGTGCAAAGTTTAGGCTTTGGTGACTCTGGATGGTCCCAAGGGTCCAGACTTGTCCCTGGGAAAGCTGTCCTCTTTTTCTTTCTCCGGCTGGAAGCAAACAGCTGGCAACCGACTGCCGTACGCAGACGTCCTGGGGGAGCCCCCCGGTTTCATTTGGGACGCACGTGGGTGTCTCACAGAAGAGCCCAAATTCCTAATTGGGGGCACACCAGCGTGGAATGTAAGGCTGTTTAGAACTGTGTACCCTGAGGCCGTTGGGAGGCCGTACGAACGAGAGCTTTCGAGCGAACAGGGCAGCGCTTCGCCATCATCGTTGCCCGTTCACGGAGCTTAATGAGACGAATGCATGCACTTCCTGTGGCTCAAACGCAACAGAGGACTTGGAAGGCATACAGTGCCCTTTGACAGCTGTTACAACGAACGTGAGTGCACAGTGTCTCGTGAAATAAATCCCTAGCACTGTTGAAGCATCCCGTTAACGCATGCTTCTTCGCTCCTATGGCACTCCGAGGTGTTACTGACGGGGGAAATCTGGACTTTCACTTGAGGCCGGGTGGGGGGGTGGGGGGCTCACAATTCTTTGGTCGGCGAGCTCCAGAGTGCTCTTGCTGAAGCTCGCAGCAAGGACCTGAGAGCAGCAGGCCTCACACGAGTACACTCAGACGGCTTCCGTCACGAGTCAACTCAGGCCTCTTATGTGAGGCCTTCCGGCAGCAAAGAGAAGGTGGGCGCGAGGGGTGTGCTTCAGGCAGCTTAGGACCCGCGACTGTCTCGTCTACCACGGAGGGGAATAAGGTTTGCCCAGGGTCGCCCAGTTTCAAAGCTGAGCTCACGTAGGTATCCTCAGTGGTTTCTGATTACCTCAAGGAAACACACGGGAGGAACAGGGCCCTTCCATGGAGGCCCTTTCGGGCACAGGGACCTCTGCGTGGGATCTACTGGGTAAGTATGGCAGTACCTTAGATAGGCCTCAGTGACCAAGGCTGTCGTCTGGCTCATGCCTTAGCTGTGTTAAGTGTGGAAAACGTGCTGGTCCTCAGGCTGGGCCCACGGCCTAGCTTTCGCTTCTGTGAGAGTGCTGCCCCGAGTCTCCTCCTGGAGCCAGTCGTCAGCACGGTGCCTTTTGGCACTGCAGTTCTCTTTCAGTCAAGGAGGCCGTGCGACTGGCACAGGGAGTCTGCGCAGCACGGCCTTCGCGAGGCTCTTTGACGACTGGGGCACTCAAGGCAGGCAAGCCAGAGAGCAGTACGTTGCCCTTGCTATGAACGTGAAGAGCTTTCTCCAGGGCCCTGTGGAGGCTAAGGTTCCTCAGAAGCCGGGAGCCGCCGTTGCGGCACGGAGAGAAGTCATCCTGCGACCTTGGCGAACGAGCTCCTATCCTGTGTGCCCCCAGGAGCGTCGCAGAGTTAAGGCACTCCGTGGTGGAGTATGGCCTCATGGAAGCCACTGCACACCCAACTCCCCCGACGTGAAACACTGGAACTTACCTTGAGGCCTGAGGTCACCTTTCGTTCGGCCGGAGCGGAACATGTGGTGCCGTGGGAGGAGTTCCTAGAAAGGGATGGCCAGCACGGTTTTCGCTTTGAGAGAACACGCAGCCTCGGCCCACAACGACAATCCTGCCGTGCAGAGACGTCGGGCCGCTAGTGCTGTTCAGGCAGCTTTGAAGCCAAGCGCAAGGCGCCTCCAAACGGGGGGAAAGCGTACTCTCCCCTCCGCGTCCCACGTTCAAGCTGAATGACGCAGCATGTTTCTCGGAAGGCTCTGCCGAGCTATCTAGTACAAGGGAGAGAGTGCCTGCCTCTGCTGAGAAAGGTTTTGACGTGGGGATTGCCGGACATGAGGAAGAGCGTTCCCCAGGCCGTGCAAAGTTTAGGCTTTGGTGACTCTGGATGGTCCCAAGGGTCCAGACTTGTCCCTGGGAAAGCTGTCCTCTTTTTCTTTCTCCGGCTGGAAGCAAACAGCTGGCAACCGACTGCCGTACGCAGACGTCCTGGGGGAGCCCCCCGGTTTCATTTGGGACGCACGTGGGTGTCTCACAGAAGAGCCCAAATTCCTAATTGGGGGCACACCAGCGTGGAATGTAAGGCTGTTTAGAACTGCGTACCCTGAGGCCGTTGGGAGGCCGTACGAACGAGAGCTTTCGAGCGAACAGGGCAGCGCTTCGCCATCATCGTTGCCCGTTCACGGAGCTTAATGAGACGAATGCATGCACTTCCTGTGGCTCAAACGCAACAGAGGACTTGGAAGGCATACAGTGCCCTTTGACAGCTGTTACAACGAACGTGAGTGCACAGTGTCTCGTGAAATAAATCCCTAGCACTGTTGAAGCATCCCGTTAACGCATGCTTCTTCGCTCCTATGGCACTCCGAGGTGTTACTGACGGGGGAAATCTGGACTTTTACTTGAGGCCGGGTGGGGGGTGGGGGGCTCACAATTCTTTGGTCGGCGAGCTCCAGAGTGCTCTTGCTGAAGCTCCCAGCAAGGACCTGAGAGCAGCAGGCCTCACACGAGTACACTCAGACGGCTTCCGTCACGAGTTAACTCAGGCCTCTTATGTGAGGCCTTCCGGCAGCAAAGAGAAGGTGGGCGCGAGGGGTGTGCTTCAGGCAGCTTAGGACCCGCGACTGTCTCGTCTACCACGGAGGGGAATAAGGTTTGCCCAGGGTCGCCCAGTTTCAAAGCTGAGCTCACGTAGGTATCCTCAGTGGTTTCTGATTACCTCAAGGAAACACACGGGAGGAACAGGGCCCTTCCATGGAGGCCCTTTCGGGCACAGGGACCTCTGCGTGGGATCTACTGGGTAAGTATGGCAGTACCTTAGATAGGCCTCAGTGACCAAGGCTGTCGTCTGGCTCATGCCTTAGCTGTGTTAAGTGTGGAAAACGTGCTGGTCCTCAGGCTGGGCCCACGGCCTAGCTTTCGCTTCTGTGAGAGTGCTGCCCCGAGTCTCCTCCTGGAGCCAGTCGTCAGCACGGTGCCTTTTGGCACTGCAGTTCTCTTTCAGTCAAGGAGGCCGTGCGACTGGCACAGGGAGTCTGCGCAGCACGGCCTTCGCGAGGCTCTTTGACGACTGGGGCACTCAAGGCAGGCAAGCCAGAGAGCAGTACGTTGCCCTTGCTATGAACGTGAAGAGCTTTCTCCAGGGCCCTGTGGAGGCTAAGGTTCCTCAGAAGCCGGGAGCCGCCGTTGCGGCACGGAGAGAAGTCATCCTGCGACCTTGGCGAACGAGCTCCTATCCTGTGTGCCCCCAGGAGCGTCGCAGAGTTAAGGCACTCCGTGGTGGAGTATGGCCTCATGGAAGCCACTGCACACCCAACTCCCCCGACGTGAAACACTGGAACTTACCTTGAGGCCTGAGGTCACCTTTCGTTCGGCCGGAGCGGAACATGTGGTGCCGTGGGAGGAGTTCCTAGAAAGGGATGGCCAGCACGGTTTTCGCTTTGAGAGAACACGCAGCCTCGGCCCACAACGACAATCCTGCCGTGCAGAGACGTCGGGCCGCTAGTGCTGTTCAGGCAGCTTTGAAGCCAAGCGCAAGGCGCCTCCAAACGGGGGGAAAGCGTACTCTCCCCTCCGCGTCCCACGTTCAAGCTGAATGACGCAGCATGTTTCTCGGAAGGCTCTGCCGAGCTATCTAGTACAAGGGAGAGAGTGCCTGCCTCTGCTGAGAAAGGTTTTGACGTGGGGATTGCCGGACATGAGGAAGAGCGTTCCCCAGGCCGTGCAAAGTTTAGGCTTTGGTGACTCTGGATGGTCCCAAGGGTCCAGACTTGTCCCTGGGAAAGCTGTCCTCTTTTTCTTTCTCCGGCTGGAAGCAAACAGCTGGCAACCGACTGCCGTACGCAGACGTCCTGGGGGAGCCCCCCGGTTTCATTTGGGACGCACGTGGGTGTCTCACAGAAGAGCCCAAATTCCTAATTGGGGGCACACCAGCGTGGAATGTAAGGCTGTTTAGAACTGCGTACCCTGAGGCCGTTGGGAGGCCGTACGAACGAGAGCTTTCGAGCGAACAGGGCAGCGCTTCGCCATCATCGTTGCCCGTTCACGGAGCTTAATGAGACGAATGCATGCACTTCCTGTGGCTCAAACGCAACAGAGGACTTGGAAGGCATACAGTGCCCTTTGACAGCTGTTACAACGAACGTGAGTGCACAGTGTCTCGTGAAATAAATCCCTAGCACTGTTGAAGCATCCCGTTAACGCATGCTTCTTCGCTCCTATGGCACTCCGAGGTGTTACTGACGGGGGAAATCTGGACTTTTACTTGAGGCCGGGTGGGGGGGTGGGGGGCTCACAATTCTTTGGTCGGCGAGCTCCAGAGTGCTCTTGCTGAAGCTCCCAGCAAGGACCTGAGAGCAGCAGGCCTCACACGAGTACACTCAGACGGCTTCCGTCACGAGTCAACTCAGGCCTCTTATGTGAGGCCTTCCGGCAGCAAAGAGAAGGTGGGCGCGAGGGGTGTGCTTCAGGCAGCTTAGGACCCGCGACTGTCTCGTCTACCACGGAGGGGAATAAGGTTTGCCCAGGGTCGCCCAGTTTCAAAGCTGAGCTCACGTAGTTATCCTCAGTGGTTTCTGATTACCTCAAGGAAACACACGGGAGGAACAGGGCCCTTCCATGGAGGCCCTTTCGGGCACAGGGACTTCTACGTGGGATCTACTGGGTAAGTATGGCAGTACCTTAGATAGGCCTCAGTGACCAAGGCTGTCGTCTGGCTCATGCCTTAGCTGTGTTAAGTGTGGAAAACGTGCTGGTCCTCAGGCTGGGCCCACGGCCTAGCTTTCGCTTCTGTGAGAGTGCTGCCCCGAGTCTCCTCCTGGAGCCAGTCGTCAGCACGGTGCCTTTTGGCACTGCAGTTCTCTTTCAGTCAAGGAGGCCGTGCGACTGGCACAGGGAGTCTGCGCAGCACGGCCTTCGCGAGGCTCTTTGACGACTGGGGCACTCAAGGCAGGCAAGCCAGAGAGCAGTACGTTGCCCTTGCTATGAACGTGAAGAGCTTTCTCCAGGGCCCTGTGGAGGCTAAGGTTCCTCAGAAGCCGGGAGCCGCCGTTGCGGCACGGAGAGAAGTCATCCTGCGACCTTGGCGAACGAGCTCCTATCCTGTGTGCCCCCAGGAGCGTCGCAGAGTTAAGGCACTCCGTGGTGGAGTATGGCCTCATGGAAGCCACTGCACACCCAACTCCCCCGACGTGAAACACTGGAACTTACCTTGAGGCCTGAGGTCACCTTTCGTTCGGCCGGAGCGGAACATGTGGTGCCGTGGGAGGAGTTCCTAGAAAGGGATGGCCAGCACGGTTTTCGCTTTGAGAGAACACGCAGCCTCGGCCCACAACGACAATCCTGCCGTGCAGAGACGTCGGGCCGCTAGTGCTGTTCAGGCAGCTTTGAAGCCAAGCGCAAGGCGCCTCCAAACGGGGGGAAAGCGTACTCTCCCCTCCGCGTCCCACGTTCAAGCTGAATGACGCAGCATGTTTCTCGGAAGGCTCTGCCGAGCTATCTAGTACAAGGGAGAGAGTGCCTGCCTCTGCTGAGAAAGGTTTTGACGTGGGGATTGCCGGACATGAGGAAGAGCGTTCCCCAGGCCGTGCAAAGTTTAGGCTTTGGTGACTCTGGATGGTCCCAAGGGTCCAGACTTGTCCCTGGGAAAGCTGTCCTCTTTTTCTTTCTCCGGCTGGAAGCAAACAGCTGGCAACCGACTGCCGTACGCAGACGTCCTGGGGGAGCCCCCCGGTTTCATTTGGGACGCACGTGGGTGTCTCACAGAAGAGCCCAAATTCCTAATTGGGGGCACACCAGCGTGGAATGTAAGGCTGTTTAGAACTGCGTACCCTGAGGCCGTTGGGAGGCCGTACGAACGAGAGCTTTCGAGCGAACAGGGCAGCGCTTCGCCATCATCGTTGCCCGTTCACGGAGCTTAATGAAACGAATGCATGCACTTCCTGTGGCTCAAACGCAACAGAGGACTTGGAAGGCATACAGTGCCCTTTGACAGCTGTTACAACGAACGTGAGTGCACAGTGTCTCGTGAAATAAATCCCTAGAACTGTTGAAGCATCCCGTTAACGCATGCTTCTTCGCTCCTATGGCACTCCGAGGTGTTACTGACGGGGGAAATCTGGACTTTTACTTGAGGCCGGGTGGGGGGGTGGGGGGCTCACAATTCTTTGGTCGGCGAGCTCCAGAGTGCTCTTGCTGAAGCTCCCAGCAAGGACCTGAGAGCAGCAGGCCTCACACGAGTACACTCAGACGGCTTCCGTCACGAGTCAACTCAGGCCTCTTATGTGAGGCCTTCCGGCAGCAAAGAGAAGGTGGGCGCGAGGGGTGTGCTTCAGGCAGCTTAGGACCCGCGACTGTCTCGTCTACCACGGAGGGGAATAAGGTTTGCCCAGGGTCGCCCAGTTTCAAAGCTGAGCTCACGTAGTTATCCTCAGTGGTTTCTGATTACCTCAAGGAAACACAGGGGAGGAACAGGGCCCTTCCATGGAGGCCCTTTCGGGCACAGGGACCTCTGCGTGGGATCTACTGGGTAAGTATGGCAGTACCTTAGATAGGCCTCAGTGACCAAGGCTGTCGTCTGGCTCATGCCTTAGCTGTGTTAAGTGTGGAAAACGTGCTGGTCCTCAGGCTGGGCCCACGGCCTAGCTTTCGCTTCTGTGAGAGTGCTGCCCCGAGTCTCCTCCTGGAGCCAGTCGTCAGCACGGTGCCTTTTGGCACTGCAGTTCTCTTTCAGTCAAGGAGGCCGTGCGACTGGCACAGGGAGTCTGCGCAGCACGGCCTTCGCGAGGCTCTTTGACGACTGGGGCACTCAAGGCAGGCAAGCCAGAGAGCAGTACGTTGCCCTTGCTATGAATGTGAAGAGCTTTCTCCAGGGCCCTGTGGAGGCTAAGGTTCCTCAGAAGCCGGGAGCCGCCGTTGCGGCACGGAGAGAAGTCATCCTGCGACCTTGGCGAACGAGCTCCTATCCTGTGTGCCCCCAGGAGCGTCGCAGAGTTAAGGCACTCCGTGGTGGAGTATGGCCTCATGGAAGCCACTGCACACCCAACTCCCCCGACGTGAAACACTGGAACTTACCTTGAGGCCTGAGGTCACCTTTCGTTCGGCCGGAGCGGAACATGTGGTGCCGTGGGAGGAGTTCCTAGAAAGGGATGGCCAGCACGGTTTTCGCTTTGAGAGAACACGCAGCCTCGGCCCACAACGACAATCCTGCCGTGCAGAGACGTCGGGCCGCTAGTGCTGTTCAGGCAGCTTTGAAGCCAAGCGCAAGGCGCCTCCAAACGGGGGGAAAGCGTACTCTCCCCTCCGCGTCCCACGTTCAAGCTGAATGACGCAGCATGTTTCTCGGAAGGCTCTGCCGAGCTATCTAGTACAAGGGAGAGAGTGCCTGCCTCTGCTGAGAAAGGTTTTGACGTGGGGATTGCCGGACATGAGGAAGAGCGTTCCCCAGGCCGTGCAAAGTTTAGGCTTTGGTGACTCTGGATGGTCCCAAGGGTCCAGACTTGTCCCTGGGAAAGCTGTCCTCTTTTTCTTTCTCCGGCTGGAAGCAAACAGCTGGCAACCGACTGCCGTACGCAGACGTCCTGGGGGAGCCCCCCGGTTTCATTTGGGACGCACGTGGGTGTCTCACAGAAGAGCCCAAATTCCTAATTGGGGGCACACCAGCGTGGAATGTAAGGCTGTTTAGAACTGCGTACCCTGAGGCCGTTGGGAGGCCGTACGAACGAGAGCTTTCGAGCGAACAGGGCAGCGCTTCGCCATCATCGTTGCCCGTTCACGGAGCTTAATGAAACGAATGCATGCACTTCCTGTGGCTCAAACGCAACAGAGGACTTGGAAGGCATACAGTGCCCTTTGACAGCTGTTACAACGAACGTGAGTGCACAGTGTCTCGTGAAATAAATCCCTAGCACTGTTGAAGCATCCCGTTAACGCATGCTTCTTCGCTCCTATGGCACTCCGAGGTGTTACTGACGGGGGAAATCTGGACTTTCACTTGAGGCCGGGTGGGGGGGTGGGGGGCTCACAATTCTTTGGTCGGCGAGCTCCAGAGTGCTCTTGCTGAAGCTCGCAGCAAGGACCTGAGAGCAGCAGGCCTCACACGAGTACACTCAGACGGCTTCCGTCACGAGTCAACTCAGGCCTCTTATGTGAGGCCTTCCGGCAGCAAAGAGAAGGTGGGCGCGAGGGGTGTGCTTCAGGCAGCTTAGGACCCGCGACTGTCTCGTCTACCACGGAGGGGAATAAGGTTTGCCCAGGGTC
This sequence comes from Leucopleurus acutus, assembly GCF_964270905.1. Lineage (NCBI taxonomy): Eukaryota > Metazoa > Chordata > Mammalia > Artiodactyla > Delphinidae > Leucopleurus > Leucopleurus acutus. The sequence continues at coordinate 22,251 of NW_028138478.1, forward strand.
GCCCAGTTTCAAAGCTGAGCTCACGTAGGTATCCTCAGTGGTTTCTGATTACCTCAAGGAAACACAGGGGAGGAACAGGGCCCTTCCATGGAGGCCCTTTCGGGCACAGGGACCTCTGCGTGGGATCTACTGGGTAAGTATGGCAGTACCTTAGATAGGCCTCAGTGACCAAGGCTGTCGTCTGGCTCATGCCTTAGCTGTGTTAAGTGTGGAAAACGTGCTGGTCCTCAGGCTGGGCCCACGGCCTAGCTTTCGCTTCTGTGAGAGTGCTGCCCCGAGTCTCCTCCTGGAGCCAGTCGTCAGCACGGTGCCTTTTGGCACTGCAGTTCTCTTTCAGTCAAGGAGGCCGTGCGACTGGCACAGGGAGTCTGCGCAGCACGGCCTTCGCGAGGCTCTTTGACGACTGGGGCACTCAAGGCAGGCAAGCCAGAGAGCAGTACGTTGCCCTTGCTATGAACGTGAAGAGCTTTCTCCAGGGCCCTGTGGAGGCTAAGGTTCCTCAGAAGCCGGGAGCCGCCGTTGCGGCACGGAGAGAAGTCATCCTGCGACCTTGGCGAACGAGCTCCTATCCTGTGTGCCCCCAGGAGCGTCGCAGAGTTAAGGCACTCCGTGGTGGAGTATGGCCTCATGGAAGCCACTGCACACCCAACTCCCCCGACGTGAAACACTGGAACTTACCTTGAGGCCTGAGGTCACCTTTCGTTCGGCCGGAGCGGAACATGTGGTGCCGTGGGAGGAGTTCCTAGAAAGGGATGGCCAGCACGGTTTTCGCTTTGAGAGAACACGCAGCCTCGGCCCACAACGACAATCCTGCCGTGCAGAGACGTCGGGCCGCTAGTGCTGTTCAGGCAGCTTTGAAGCCAAGCGCAAGGCGCCTCCAAACGGGGGGAAAGCGTACTCTCCCCTCCGCGTCCCACGTTCAAGCTGAATGACGCAGCATGTTTCTCGGAAGGCTCTGCCGAGCTATCTAGTACAAGGGAGAGAGTGCCTGCCTCTGCTGAGAAAGGTTTTGACGTGGGGATTGCCGGACATGAGGAAGAGCGTTCCCCAGGCCGTGCAAAGTTTAGGCTTTGGTGACTCTGGATGGTCCCAAGGGTCCAGACTTGTCCCTGGGAAAGCTGTCCTCTTTTTCTTTCTCCGGCTGGAAGCAAACAGCTGGCAACCGACTGCCGTACGCAGACGTCCTGGGGGAGCCCCCCGGTTTCATTTGGGACGCACGTGGGTGTCTCACAGAAGAGCCCAAATTCCTAATTGGGGGCACACCAGCGTGGAATGTAAGGCTGTTTAGAACTGCGTACCCTGAGGCCGTTGGGAGGCCGTACGAACGAGAGCTTTCGAGCGAACAGGGCAGCGCTTCGCCATCATCGTTGCCCGTTCACGGAGCTTAATGAAACGAATGCATGCACTTCCTGTGGCTCAAACGCAACAGAGGACTTGGAAGGCATACAGTGCCCTTTGACAGCTGTTACAACGAACGTGAGTGCACAGTGTCTCGTGAAATAAATCCCTAGCACTGTTGAAGCATCCCGTTAACGCATGCTTCTTCGCTCCTATGGCACTCCGAGGTGTTACTGACGGGGGAAATCTGGACTTTTACTTGAGGCCGGGTGGGGGGGTGGGGGGCTCACAATTCTTTGGTCGGCGAGCTCCAGAGTGCTCTTGCTGAAGCTCGCAGCAAGGACCTGAGAGCAGCAGGCCTCACACGAGTACACTCAGACGGCTTCCGTCACGAGTCAACTCAGGCCTCTTATGTGAGGCCTTCCGGCAGCAAAGAGAAGGTGGGCGCGAGGGGTGTGCTTCAGGCAGCTTAGGACCCGCGACTGTCTCGTCTACCACGGAGGGGAATAAGGTTTGCCCAGGGTCGCCAAGTTTCAAAGCCGAGCTCACGTAGTTATCCTCAGTGGTTTCTGATTACCTCAAGGAAACACACGGGAGGAACAGGGCCCTTCCATGGAGGCCCTTTCGGGCACAGGGACCTCTGCGTGGGATCTACTGGGTAAGTATGGCAGTACCTTAGATAGGCCTCAGTGACCAAGGCTGTCGTCTGGCTCATGCCTTAGCTGTGTTAAGTGTGGAAAACGTGCTGGTCCTCAGGCTGGGCCCACAGCCTAGCTTTCGCTTCTGTGAGAGTGCTGCCCCGAGTCTCCTCCTGGAGCCAGTCGTCAGCACGGTGCCTTTTGGCACTGCAGTTCCCTTTCAGTCAAGGAGGCCGTGCGACTGGCAAAGGGAGTCTGCGCAGCACGGCCTTCGCGAGGCTCTTTGACGACTGGGGCACTCAAGGCAGGCAAGCCAGAGAGCAGTACGTTGCCCTTGCTATGAACGTGAAGAGCTTTCTCCAGGGCCCTGTGGAGGCTAAGGTTCCTCAGAAGCCGGGAGCCGCCGTTGCGGCACGGAGAGAAGTCATCCTGCGACCTTGGCGAACGAGCTCCTATCCTGTGTGCCCCCAGGAGCGTCGCAGAGTTAAGGCACTCCGTGGTGGAGTATGGCCTCATGGAAGCCACTGCACACCCAACTCCCCCGACGTGAAACACTGGAACTTACCTTGAGGCCTGAGGTCACCTTTCGTTCGGCCGGAGCGGAACATGTGGTGCCGTGGGAGGAGTTCCTAGAAAGGGATGGCCAGCACGGTTTTCGCTTTGAGAGAACACGCAGCCTCGGCCCACAACGACAATCCTGCCGTGCAGAGACGTCGGGCCGCTAGTGCTGTTCAGGCAGCTTTGAAGCCAAGCGCAAGGCGCCTCCAAACGGGGGGAAAGCGTACTCTCCCCTCCGCGTCCCACGTTCAAGCTGAATGACGCAGCATGTTTCTCGGAAGGCTCTGCCGAGCTATCTAGTACAAGGGAGAGAGTGCCTGCCTCTGCTGAGAAAGGTTTTGACGTGGGGATTGCCGGACATGAGGAAGAGCGTTCCCCAGGCCGTGCAAAGTTTAGGCTTTGGTGACTCTGGATGGTCCCAAGGGTCCAGACTTGTCCCTGGGAAAGCTGTCCTCTTTTTCTTTCTCCGGCTGGAAGCAAACAGCTGGCAACCGACTGCCGTACGCAGACGTCCTGGGGGAGCCCCCCGGTTTCATTTGGGACGCACGTGGGTGTCTCACAGAAGAGCCCAAATTCCTAATTGGGGGCACACCAGCGTGGAATGTAAGGCTGTTTAGAACTGCGTACCCTGAGGCCGTTGGGAGGCCGTACGAACGAGAGCTTTCGAGCGAACAGGGCAGCGCTTCGCCATCATCGTTGCCCGTTCACGGAGCTTAATGAAACGAATGCATGCACTTCCTGTGGCTCAAACGCAACAGAGGACTTGGAAGGCATACAGTGCCCTTTGACAGCTGTTACAACGAACGTGAGTGCACAGTGTCTCGTGAAATAAATCCCTAGCACTGTTGAAGCATCCCGTTAACGCATGCTTCTTCGCTCCTATGGCACTCCGAGGTGTTACTGACGGGGGAAATCTGGACTTTCACTTGAGGCCGGGTGGGGGGGTGGGGGGCTCACAATTCTTTGGTCGGCGAGCTCCAGAGTGCTCTTGCTGAAGCTCGCAGCAAGGACCTGAGAGCAGCAGGCCTCACACGAGTACACTCAGACGGCTTCCGTCACGAGTCAACTCAGGCCTCTTATGTGAGGCCTTCCGGCAGCAAAGAGAAGGTGGGCGCGAGGGGTGTGCTTCAGGCAGCTTAGGACCCGCGACTGTCTCGTCTACCACGGAGGGGAATAAGGTTTGCCCAGGGTCGCCCAGTTTCAAAGCCGAGCTCACGTAGGTATCCTCAGTGGTTTCTGATTACCTCAAGGAAACACACGGGAGGAACAGGGCCCTTCCATGGAGGCCCTTTCGGGCACAGGGACCTCTGCGTGGGATCTACTGGGTAAGTATGGCAGTACCTTAGATAGGCCTCAGTGACCAAGGCTGTCGTCTGGCTCATGCCTTAGCTGTGTTAAGTGTGGAAAACGTGCTGGTCCTCAGGCTGGGCCCACGGCCTAGCTTTCGCTTCTGTGAGAGTGTTGCCCCGAGTCTCCTCCTGGAGCCAGTCGTCAGCACGGTGCCTTTTGGCACTGCAGTTCTCTTTCAGTCAAGGAGGCCGTGCGACTGGCACAGGGAGTCTGCGCAGCACGGCCTTCGCGAGGCTCTTTGACGACTGGGGCACTCAAGGCAGGCAAGCCAGAGAGCAGTACGTTGCCCTTGCTATGAACGTGAAGAGCTTTCTCCAGGGCCCTGTGGAGGCTAAGGTTCCTCAGAAGCCGGGAGCCGCCGTTGCGGCACGGAGAGAAGTCATCCTGCGACCTTGGCGAACGAGCTCCTATCCTGTGTGCCCCCAGGAGCGTCGCAGAGTTAAGGCACTCCGTGGTGGAGTATGGCCTCATGGAAGCCACTGCACACCCAACTCCCCCGACGTGAAACACTGGAACTTACCTTGAGGCCTGAGGTCACCTTTCGTTCGGCCGGAGCGGAACATGTGGTGCCGTGGGAGGAGTTCCTAGAAAGGGATGGCCAGCACGGTTTTCGCTTTGAGAGAACACGCAGCCTCGGCCCACAACGACAATCCTGCCGTGCAGAGACGTCGGGCCGCTAGTGCTGTTCAGGCAGCTTTGAAGCCAAGCGCAAGGCGCCTCCAAACGGGGGGAAAGCG
>NW_028138477.1:0-26790 GCF_964270905.1 Leucopleurus acutus
GCACTGTATGCCTTCCAAGTCCTCTGTTGCGTTTGAGCCACAGGAAGTGCATGCATTCGTCTCATTAAGCTCCGTGAACGGGCAACGATGATGGCGAAGCGCTGCCCTGTTCGCTCGAAAGCTCTCGTTCGTACGGCCTCCCAACGGCCTCAGGGTACGCAGTTCTAAACAGCCTTACATTCCACGCTGGTGTGCCCCCAATTAGGAATTTGGGCTCTTCTGTGAGACACCCACGTGCGTCCCAAATGAAACCGGGGGGCTCCCCCAGGACGTCTGCGTACGGCAGTCGGTTGCCAGCTGTTTGCTTCCAGCCGGAGAAAGAAAAAGAGGACAGCTTTCCCAGGGACAAGTCTGGACCCTTGGGACCATCCAGAGTCACCAAAGCCTAAACTTTGCACGGCCTGGGGAACGCTCTTCCTCATGTCCGGCAATCCCCACGTCAAAACCTTTCTCAGCAGAGGCAGGCACTCTCTCCCTTGTACTAGATAGCTCGGCAGAGCCTTCCGAGAAACATGCTGCGTCATTCAGCTTGAACGTGGGACGCGGAGGGGAGAGTACGCTTTCCCCCCGTTTGGAGGCGCCTTGCGCTTGGCTTCAAAGCTGCCTGAACAGCACTAGCGGCCCGACGTCTCTGCACGGCAGGATTGTCGTTGTGGGCCGAGGCTGCGTGTTCTCTCAAAGCGAAAACCGTGCTGGCCATCCCTTTCTAGGAACTCCTCCCACGGCACCACATGTTCCGCTCCGGCCGAACGAAAGGTGACCTCAGGCCTCAAGGTAAGTTCCAGTGTTTCACGTCGGGGGAGTTGGGTGTGCAGTGGCTTCCATGAGGCCATACTCCACCACGGAGTGCCTTAACTCTGCGACGCTCCTGGGGGCACACAGGATAGGAGCTCGTTCGCCAAGGTCGCAGGATGACTTCTCTCCGTGCCGCAACGGCGGCTCCCGGCTTCTGAGGAACCTTAGCCTCCACAGGGCCCTGGAGAAAGCTCTTCACGTTCATAGCAAGGGCAACGTACTGCTCTCTGGCTTGCCTGCCTTGAGTGCCCCAGTTCGTCAAAGAGCCTCGCGAAGGCCGTGCTGCGCAGACTCCCTGTGCCAGTCGCACGGCCTCCTTGACTGAAAGAGAACTGCAGTGCCAAAAGGCACCGTGCTGACGACTGGCTCCAGGAGGAGACTCGGGGCAGCACTCTCACAGAAGCGAAAGCTAGGCCGTGGGCCCAGCCTGAGGACCAGCACGTTTTCCACACTTAACACAGCTAAGGCATGAGCCAGACGACAGCCTTGGTCACTGAGGCCTATCTAAGGTACTGCCATACTTACCCAGTAGATCCCACGCAGAGGTCCCTGTGCCCGAAAGGGCCTCCATGGAAGGGCCCTGTTCCTCCCGTGTGTTTCCTTGAGGTAATCAGAAACCACTGAGGATAACTACGTGAGCTCGGCTTTGAAACTGGGCGACCCTGGGCAAACCTTATTCCCCTCCGTGGTAGACGAGACAGTCGCGGGTCCTAAGCTGCCTGAAGCACACCCCTCGCGCCCACCTTCTCTTTGCTGCCGGAAGGCCTCACATAAGAGGCCTGAGTTGACTCGTGACGGAAGCCGTCTGAGTGTACTCGTGTGAGGCCTGCTGCTCTCAGGTCCTTGCTGGGAGCTTCAGCAAGAGCACTCTGGAGCTCGCCGACCAAAGAATTGTGAGCCCCCCACCCCCCCCCCCGGCCTCAAGTGAAAGTCCAGATTTCCCCCGTCAGTAACACCTCGGAGTGCCATAGGAGCGAAGAAGCATGCGTTAACGGGATGCTTCAACGGTGCTAGGGATTTATTTCACGAGACACTGTGCACTCACGTTCGTTGTAACAGCTGTCAAAGGGCACTGTATGCCTTCCAAGTCCTCTGTTGCGTTTGAGCCACAGGAAGTGCATGCATTCGTCTCATTAAGCTCCGTGAACGGGCAACGATGATGGCGAAGCGCTGCCCTGTTCGCTCGAAAGCTCTCGTTCGTACGGCCTCCCAACGGCCTCAGGGTACGCAGTTCTAAACAGCCTTACATTCCACGCTGGTGTGCCCCCAATTAGGAATTTGGGCTCTTCTGTGAGACACCCACGTGCGTCCCAAATGAAACCGGGGGGCTCCCCCAGGACGTCTGCGTACGGCAGTCGGTTGCCAGCTGTTTGCTTCCAGCCGGAGAAAGAAAAAGAGGACAGCTTTCCCAGGGACAAGTCTGGACCCTTGGGACCATCCAGAGTCACCAAAGCCTAAACTTTGCACGGCCTGGGGAACGCTCTTCCTCATGTCCGGCAATCCCCACGTCAAAACCTTTCTCAGCAGAGGCAGGCACTCTCTCCCTTGTACTAGATAGCTCGGCAGAGCCTTCCGAGAAACATGCTGCGTCATTCAGCTTGAACGTGGGACGCGGAGGGGAGAGTACGCTTTCCCCCCGTTTGGAGGCGCCTTGCGCTTGGCTTCAAAGCTGCCTGAACAGCACTAGCGGCCCGACGTCTCTGCACGGCAGGATTGTCGTTGTGGGCCGAGGCTGCGTGTTCTCTCAAAGCGAAAACCGTGCTGGCCATCCCTTTCTAGGAACTCCTCCCACGGCACCACATGTTCCGCTCCGGCCGAACGAAAGGTGACCTCAGGCCTCAAGGTAAGTTCCAGTGTTTCACGTCGGGGGAGTTGGGTGTGCAGTGGCTTCCATGAGGCCATACTCCACCACGGAGTGCCTTAACTCTGCGACGCTCCTGGGGGCACACAGGATAGGAGCTCGTTCGCCAAGGTCGCAGGATGACTTCTCTCCGTGCCGCAACGGCGGCTCCCGGCTTCTGAGGAACCTTAGCCTCCACAGGGCCCTGGAGAAAGCTCTTCACGTTCATAGCAAGGGCAACGTACTGCTCTCTGGCTTGCCTGCCTTGAGTGCCCCAGTCGTCAAAGAGCCTCGCGAAGGCCGTGCTGCGCAGACTCCCTGTGCCAGTCGCACGGCCTCCTTGACTGAAAGAGAACTGCAGTGCCAAAAGGCACCGTGCTGACGACTGGCTCCAGGAGGAGACTCGGGGCAGCACTCTCACAGAAGCGAAAGCTAGGCCGTGGGCCCAGCCTGAGGACCAGCACGTTTTCCACACTTAACACAGCTAAGGCATGAGCCAGACGACAGCCTTGGTCACTGAGGCCTATCTAAGGTACTGCCATACTTACCCAGTAGATCCCACGCAGAGGTCCCTGTGCCCGAAAGGGCCTCCATGGAAGGGCCCTGTTCCTCCCGTGTGTTTCCTTGAGGTAATCAGAAACCACTGAGGATAACTACGTGAGCTCGGCTTTGAAACTGGGCGACCCTGGGCAAACCTTATTCCCCTCCGTGGTAGACGAGACAGTCGCGGGTCCTAAGCTGCCTGAAGCACACCCCTCGCGCCCACCTTCTCTTTGCTGCCGGAAGGCCTCACATAAGAGGCCTGAGTTGACTCGTGACGGAAGCCGTCTGAGTGTACTCGTGTGAGGCCTGCTGCTCTCAGGTCCTTGCTGGGAGCTTCAGCAAGAGCACTCTGGAGCTCGCCGACCAAAGAATTGTGAGCCCCCCACCCCCCCCCCCCCGGCCTCAAGTGAAAGTCCAGATTTCCCCCGTCAGTAACACCTCGGAGTGCCATAGGAGCGAAGAAGCATGCGTTAACGGGATGCTTCAACGGTGCTAGGGATTTATTTCACGAGACACTGTGCACTCACGTTCGTTGTAACAGCTGTCAAAGGGCACTGTATGCCTTCCAAGTCCTCTGTTGCGTTTGAGCCACAGGAAGTGCATGCATTCGTCTCATTAAGCTCCGTGAACGGGCAACGATGATGGCGAAGCGCTGCCCTGTTCGCTCGAAAGCTCTCGTTCGTACGGCCTCCCAACGGCCTCAGGGTACGCAGTTCTAAACAGCCTTACATTCCACGCTGGTGTGCCCCCAATTAGGAATTTGGGCTCTTCTGTGAGACACCCACGTGCGTCCCAAATGAAACCGGGGGGCTCCCCCAGGACGTCTGCGTACGGCAGTCGGTTGCCAGCTGTTTGCTTCCAGCCGGAGAAAGAAAAAGAGGACAGCTTTCCCAGGGACAAGTCTGGACCCTTGGGACCATCCAGAGTCACCAAAGCCTAAACTTTGCACGGCCTGGGGAACGCTCTTCCTCATGTCCGGCAATCCCCACGTCAAAACCTTTCTCAGCAGAGGCAGGCACTCTCTCCCTTGTACTAGATAGCTCGGCAGAGCCTTCCGAGAAACATGCTGCGTCATTCAGCTTGAACGTGGGACGCGGAGGGGAGAGTACGCTTTCCCCCCGTTTGGAGGCGCCTTGCGCTTGGCTTCAAAGCTGCCTGAACAGCACTAGCGGCCCGACGTCTCTGCACGGCAGGATTGTCGTTGTGGGCCGAGGCTGCGTGTTCTCTCAAAGCGAAAACCGTGCTGGCCATCCCTTTCTAGGAACTCCTCCCACGGCACCACATGTTCCGCTCCGGCCGAACGAAAGGTGACCTCAGGCCTCAAGGTAAGTTCCAGTGTTTCACGTCGGGGGAGTTGGGTGTGCAGTGGCTTCCATGAGGCCATACTCCACCACGGAGTGCCTTAACTCTGCGACGCTCCTGGGGGCACACAGGATAGGAGCTCGTTCGCCAAGGTCGCAGGATGACTTCTCTCCGTGCCGCAACGGCGGCTCCCGGCTTCTGAGGAACCTTAGCCTCCACAGGGCCCTGGAGAAAGCTCTTCACGTTCATAGCAAGGGCAACGTACTGCTCTCTGGCTTGCCTGCCTTGAGTGCCCCAGTCGTCAAAGAGCCTCGCGAAGGCCGTGCTGCGCAGACTCCCTGTGCCAGTCGCACGGCCTCCTTGACTGAAAGAGAACTGCAGTGCCAAAAGGCACCGTGCTGACGACTGGCTCCAGGAGGAGACTCGGGGCAGCACTCTCACAGAAGCGAAAGCTAGGCCGTGGGCCCAGCCTGAGGACCAGCACGTTTTCCACACTTAACACAGCTAAGGCATGAGCCAGACGACAGCCTTGGTCACTGAGGCCTATCTAAGGTACTGCCATACTTACCCAGTAGATCCCACGCAGAGGTCCCTGTGCCCGAAAGGGCCTCCATGGAAGGGCCCTGTTCCTCCCGTGTGTTTCCTTGAGGTAATCAGAAACCACTGAGGATAACTACGTGAGCTCGGCTTTGAAACTGGGCGACCCTGGGCAAACCTTATTCCCCTCCGTGGTAGACGAGACAGTCGCGGGTCCTAAGCTGCCTGAAGCACACCCCTCGCGCCCACCTTCTCTTTGCTGCCGGAAGGCCTCACATAAGAGGCCTGAGTTGACTCGTGACGGAAGCCGTCTGAGTGTACTCGTGTGAGGCCTGCTGCTCTCAGGTCCTTGCTGGGAGCTTCAGCAAGAGCACTCTGGAGCTCGCCGACCAAAGAATTGTGAGCCCCCCACCCCCCCCCCCCCCGGCCTCAAGTGAAAGTCCAGATTTCCCCCGTCAGTAACACCTCGGAGTGCCATAGGAGCGAAGAAGCATGCGTTAACGGGATGCTTCAACGGTGCTAGGGATTTATTTCACGAGACACTGTGCACTCACGTTCGTTGTAACAGCTGTCAAAGGGCACTGTATGCCTTCCAAGTCCTCTGTTGCGTTTGAGCCACAGGAAGTGCATGCATTCGTCTCATTAAGCTCCGTGAACGGGCAACGATGATGGCGAAGCGCTGCCCTGTTCGCTCGAAAGCTCTCGTTCGTACGGCCTCCCAACGGCCTCAGGGTACGCAGTTCTAAACAGCCTTACATTCCACGCTGGTGTGCCCCCAATTAGGAATTTGGGCTCTTCTGTGAGACACCCACGTGCGTCCCAAATGAAACCGGGGGGCTCCCCCAGGACGTCTGCGTACGGCAGTCGGTTGCCAGCTGTTTGCTTCCAGCCGGAGAAAGAAAAAGAGGACAGCTTTCCCAGGGACAAGTCTGGACCCTTGGGACCATCCAGAGTCACCAAAGCCTAAACTTTGCACGGCCTGGGGAACGCTCTTCCTCATGTCCGGCAATCCCCACGTCAAAACCTTTCTCAGCAGAGGCAGGCACTCTCTCCCTTGTACTAGATAGCTCGGCAGAGCCTTCCGAGAAACATGCTGCGTCATTCAGCTTGAACGTGGGACGCGGAGGGGAGAGTACGCTTTCCCCCCGTTTGGAGGCGCCTTGCGCTTGGCTTCAAAGCTGCCTGAACAGCACTAGCGGCCCGACGTCTCTGCACGGCAGGATTGTCGTTGTGGGCCGAGGCTGCGTGTTCTCTCAAAGCGAAAACCGTGCTGGCCATCCCTTTCTAGGAACTCCTCCCACGGCACCACATGTTCCGCTCCGGCCGAACGAAAGGTGACCTCAGGCCTCAAGGTAAGTTCCAGTGTTTCACGTCGGGGGAGTTGGGTGTGCAGTGGCTTCCATGAGGCCATACTCCACCACGGAGTGCCTTAACTCTGCGACGCTCCTGGGGGCACACAGGATAGGAGCTCGTTCGCCAAGGTCGCAGGATGACTTCTCTCCGTGCCGCAACGGCGGCTCCCGGCTTCTGAGGAACCTTAGCCTCCACAGGGCCCTGGAGAAAGCTCTTCACGTTCATAGCAAGGGCAACGTACTGCTCTCTGGCTTGCCTGCCTTGAGTGCCCCAGTCGTCAAAGAGCCTCGCGAAGGCCGTGCTGCGCAGACTCCCTGTGCCAGTCGCACGGCCTCCTTGACTGAAAGAGAACTGCAGTGCCAAAAGGCACCGTGCTGACGACTGGCTCCAGGAGGAGACTCGGGGCAGCACTCTCACAGAAGCGAAAGCTAGGCCGTGGGCCCAGCCTGAGGACCAGCACGTTTTCCACACTTAACACAGCTAAGGCATGAGCCAGACGACAGCCTTGGTCACTGAGGCCTATCTAAGGTACTGCCATACTTACCCAGTAGATCCCACGCAGAGGTCCCTGTGCCCGAAAGGGCCTCCATGGAAGGGCCCTGTTCCTCCCGTGTGTTTCCTTGAGGTAATCAGAAACCACTGAGGATAACTACGTGAGCTCGGCTTTGAAACTGGGCGACCCTGGGCAAACCTTATTCCCCTCCGTGGTAGACGAGACAGTCGCGGGTCCTAAGCTGCCTGAAGCACACCCCTCGCGCCCACCTTCTCTTTGCTGCCGGAAGGCCTCACATAAGAGGCCTGAGTTGACTCGTGACGGAAGCCGTCTGAGTGTACTCGTGTGAGGCCTGCTGCTCTCAGGTCCTTGCTGGGAGCTTCAGCAAGAGCACTCTGGAGCTCGCCGACCAAAGAATTGTGAGCCCCCCACCCCCCCCCCCCCGGCCTCAAGTGAAAGTCCAGATTTCCCCCGTCAGTAACACCTCGGAGTGCCATAGGAGCGAAGAAGCATGCGTTAACGGGATGCTTCAACGGTGCTAGGGATTTATTTCACGAGACACTGTGCACTCACGTTCGTTGTAACAGCTGTCAAAGGGCACTGTATGCCTTCCAAGTCCTCTGTTGCGTTTGAGCCACAGGAAGTGCATGCATTCGTCTCATTAAGCTCCGTGAACGGGCAACGATGATGGCGAAGCGCTGCCCTGTTCGCTCGAAAGCTCTCGTTCGTACGGCCTCCCAACGGCCTCAGGGTACGCAGTTCTAAACAGCCTTACATTCCACGCTGGTGTGCCCCCAATTAGGAATTTGGGCTCTTCTGTGAGACACCCACGTGCGTCCCAAATGAAACCGGGGGGCTCCCCCAGGACGTCTGCGTACGGCAGTCGGTTGCCAGCTGTTTGCTTCCAGCCGGAGAAAGAAAAAGAGGACAGCTTTCCCAGGGACAAGTCTGGACCCTTGGGACCATCCAGAGTCACCAAAGCCTAAACTTTGCACGGCCTGGGGAACGCTCTTCCTCATGTCCGGCAATCCCCACGTCAAAACCTTTCTCAGCAGAGGCAGGCACTCTCTCCCTTGTACTAGATAGCTCGGCAGAGCCTTCCGAGAAACATGCTGCGTCATTCAGCTTGAACGTGGGACGCGGAGGGGAGAGTACGCTTTCCCCCCGTTTGGAGGCGCCTTGCGCTTGGCTTCAAAGCTGCCTGAACAGCACTAGCGGCCCGACGTCTCTGCACGGCAGGATTGTCGTTGTGGGCCGAGGCTGCGTGTTCTCTCAAAGCGAAAACCGTGCTGGCCATCCCTTTCTAGGAACTCCTCCCACGGCACCACATGTTCCGCTCCGGCCGAACGAAAGGTGACCTCAGGCCTCAAGGTAAGTTCCAGTGTTTCACGTCGGGGGAGTTGGGTGTGCAGTGGCTTCCATGAGGCCATACTCCACCACGGAGTGCCTTAACTCTGCGACGCTCCTGGGGGCACACAGGATAGGAGCTCGTTCGCCAAGGTCGCAGGATGACTTCTCTCCGTGCCGCAACGGCGGCTCCCGGCTTCTGAGGAACCTTAGCCTCCACAGGGCCCTGGAGAAAGCTCTTCACGTTCATAGCAAGGGCAACGTACTGCTCTCTGGCTTGCCTGCCTTGAGTGCCCCAGTCGTCAAAGAGCCTCGCGAAGGCCGTGCTGCGCAGACTCCCTGTGCCAGTCGCACGGCCTCCTTGACTGAAAGAGAACTGCAGTGCCAAAAGGCACCGTGCTGACGACTGGCTCCAGGAGGAGACTCGGGGCAGCACTCTCACAGAAGCGAAAGCTAGGCCGTGGGCCCAGCCTGAGGACCAGCACGTTTTCCACACTTAACACAGCTAAGGCATGAGCCAGACGACAGCCTTGGTCACTGAGGCCTATCTAAGGTACTGCCATACTTACCCAGTAGATCCCACGCAGAGGTCCCTGTGCCCGAAAGGGCCTCCATGGAAGGGCCCTGTTCCTCCCGTGTGTTTCCTTGAGGTAATCAGAAACCACTGAGGATAACTACGTGAGCTCGGCTTTGAAACTGGGCGACCCTGGGCAAACCTTATTCCCCTCCGTGGTAGACGAGACAGTCGCGGGTCCTAAGCTGCCTGAAGCACACCCCTCGCGCCCACCTTCTCTTTGCTGCCGGAAGGCCTCACATAAGAGGCCTGAGTTGACTCGTGACGGAAGCCGTCTGAGTGTACTCGTGTGAGGCCTGCTGCTCTCAGGTCCTTGCTGGGAGCTTCAGCAAGAGCACTCTGGAGCTCGCCGACCAAAGAATTGTGAGCCCCCCACCCCCCCCCCCCCCGGCCTCAAGTGAAAGTCCAGATTTCCCCCGTCAGTAACACCTCGGAGTGCCATAGGAGCGAAGAAGCATGCGTTAACGGGATGCTTCAACGGTGCTAGGGATTTATTTCACGAGACACTGTGCACTCACGTTCGTTGTAACAGCTGTCAAAGGGCACTGTATGCCTTCCAAGTCCTCTGTTGCGTTTGAGCCACAGGAAGTGCATGCATTCGTCTCATTAAGCTCCGTGAACGGGCAACGATGATGGCGAAGCGCTGCCCTGTTCGCTCGAAAGCTCTCGTTCGTACGGCCTCCCAACGGCCTCAGGGTACGCAGTTCTAAACAGCCTTACATTCCACGCTGGTGTGCCCCCAATTAGGAATTTGGGCTCTTCTGTGAGACACCCACGTGCGTCCCAAATGAAACCGGGGGGCTCCCCCAGGACGTCTGCGTACGGCAGTCGGTTGCCAGCTGTTTGCTTCCAGCCGGAGAAAGAAAAAGAGGACAGCTTTCCCAGGGACAAGTCTGGACCCTTGGGACCATCCAGAGTCACCAAAGCCTAAACTTTGCACGGCCTGGGGAACGCTCTTCCTCATGTCCGGCAATCCCCACGTCAAAACCTTTCTCAGCAGAGGCAGGCACTCTCTCCCTTGTACTAGATAGCTCGGCAGAGCCTTCCGAGAAACATGCTGCGTCATTCAGCTTGAACGTGGGACGCGGAGGGGAGAGTACGCTTTCCCCCCGTTTGGAGGCGCCTTGCGCTTGGCTTCAAAGCTGCCTGAACAGCACTAGCGGCCCGACGTCTCTGCACGGCAGGATTGTCGTTGTGGGCCGAGGCTGCGTGTTCTCTCAAAGCGAAAACCGTGCTGGCCATCCCTTTCTAGGAACTCCTCCCACGGCACCACATGTTCCGCTCCGGCCGAACGAAAGGTGACCTCAGGCCTCAAGGTAAGTTCCAGTGTTTCACGTCGGGGGAGTTGGGTGTGCAGTGGCTTCCATGAGGCCATACTCCACCACGGAGTGCCTTAACTCTGCGACGCTCCTGGGGGCACACAGGATAGGAGCTCGTTCGCCAAGGTCGCAGGATGACTTCTCTCCGTGCCGCAACGGCGGCTCCCGGCTTCTGAGGAACCTTAGCCTCCACAGGGCCCTGGAGAAAGCTCTTCACGTTCATAGCAAGGGCAACGTACTGCTCTCTGGCTTGCCTGCCTTGAGTGCCCCAGTCGTCAAAGAGCCTCGCGAAGGCCGTGCTGCGCAGACTCCCTGTGCCAGTCGCACGGCCTCCTTGACTGAAAGAGAACTGCAGTGCCAAAAGGCACCGTGCTGACGACTGGCTCCAGGAGGAGACTCGGGGCAGCACTCTCACAGAAGCGAAAGCTAGGCCGTGGGCCCAGCCTGAGGACCAGCACGTTTTCCACACTTAACACAGCTAAGGCATGAGCCAGACGACAGCCTTGGTCACTGAGGCCTATCTAAGGTACTGCCATACTTACCCAGTAGATCCCACGCAGAGGTCCCTGTGCCCGAAAGGGCCTCCATGGAAGGGCCCTGTTCCTCCCGTGTGTTTCCTTGAGGTAATCAGAAACCACTGAGGATAACTACGTGAGCTCGGCTTTGAAACTGGGCGACCCTGGGCAAACCTTATTCCCCTCCGTGGTAGACGAGACAGTCGCGGGTCCTAAGCTGCCTGAAGCACACCCCTCGCGCCCACCTTCTCTTTGCTGCCGGAAGGCCTCACATAAGAGGCCTGAGTTGACTCGTGACGGAAGCCGTCTGAGTGTACTCGTGTGAGGCCTGCTGCTCTCAGGTCCTTGCTGGGAGCTTCAGCAAGAGCACTCTGGAGCTCGCCGACCAAAGAATTGTGAGCCCCCCACCCCCCCCCCCGGCCTCAAGTGAAAGTCCAAATTTCCCCCGTCAGTAACACCTCGGAGTGCCATAGGAGCGAAGAAGCATGCGTTAACGGGATGCTTCAACGGTGCTAGGGATTTATTTCACGAGACACTGTGCACTCACGTTCGTTGTAACAGCTGTCAAAGGGCACTGTATGCCTTCCAAGTCCTCTGTTGCGTTTGAGCCACAGGAAGTGCATGCATTCGTCTCATTAAGCTCCGTGAACGGGCAACGATGATGGCGAAGCGCTGCCCTGTTCGCTCGAAAGCTCTCGTTCGTACGGCCTCCCAACGGCCTCAGGGTACGCAGTTCTAAACAGCCTTACATTCCACGCTGGTGTGCCCCCAATTAGGAATTTGGGCTCTTCTGTGAGACACCCACGTGCGTCCCAAATGAAACCGGGGGGCTCCCCCAGGACGTCTGCGTACGGCAGTCGGTTGCCAGCTGTTTGCTTCCAGCCGGAGAAAGAAAAAGAGGACAGCTTTCCCAGGGACAAGTCTGGACCCTTGGGACCATCCAGAGTCACCAAAGCCTAAACTTTGCACGGCCTGGGGAACGCTCTTCCTCATGTCCGGCAATCCCCACGTCAAAACCTTTCTCAGCAGAGGCAGGCACTCTCTCCCTTGTACTAGATAGCTCGGCAGAGCCTTCCGAGAAACATGCTGCGTCATTCAGCTTGAACGTGGGACGCGGAGGGGAGAGTACGCTTTCCCCCCGTTTGGAGGCGCCTTGCGCTTGGCTTCAAAGCTGCCTGAACAGCACTAGCGGCCCGACGTCTCTGCACGGCAGGATTGTCGTTGTGGGCCGAGGCTGCGTGTTCTCTCAAAGCGAAAACCGTGCTGGCCATCCCTTTCTAGGAACTCCTCCCACGGCACCACATGTTCCGCTCCGGCCGAACGAAAGGTGACCTCAGGCCTCAAGGTAAGTTCCAGTGTTTCACGTCGGGGGAGTTGGGTGTGCAGTGGCTTCCATGAGGCCATACTCCACCACGGAGTGCCTTAACTCTGCGACGCTCCTGGGGGCACACAGGATAGGAGCTCGTTCGCCAAGGTCGCAGGATGACTTCTCTCCGTGCCGCAACGGCGGCTCCCGGCTTCTGAGGAACCTTAGCCTCCACAGGGCCCTGGAGAAAGCTCTTCACGTTCATAGCAAGGGCAACGTACTGCTCTCTGGCTTGCCTGCCTTGAGTGCCCCAGTCGTCAAAGAGCCTCGCGAAGGCCGTGCTGCGCAGACTCCCTGTGCCAGTCGCACGGCCTCCTTGACTGAAAGAGAACTGCAGTGCCAAAAGGCACCGTGCTGACGACTGGCTCCAGGAGGAGACTCGGGGCAGCACTCTCACAGAAGCGAAAGCTAGGCCGTGGGCCCAGCCTGAGGACCAGCACGTTTTCCACACTTAACACAGCTAAGGCATGAGCCAGACGACAGCCTTGGTCACTGAGGCCTATCTAAGGTACTGCCATACTTACCCAGTAGATCCCACGCAGAGGTCCCTGTGCCCGAAAGGGCCTCCATGGAAGGGCCCTGTTCCTCCCGTGTGTTTCCTTGAGGTAATCAGAAACCACTGAGGATAACTACGTGAGCTCGGCTTTGAAACTGGGCGACCCTGGGCAAACCTTATTCCCCTCCGTGGTAGACGAGACAGTCGCGGGTCCTAAGCTGCCTGAAGCACACCCCTCGCGCCCACCTTCTCTTTGCTGCCGGAAGGCCTCACATAAGAGGCCTGAGTTGACTCGTGACGGAAGCCGTCTGAGTGTACTCGTGTGAGGCCTGCTGCTCTCAGGTCCTTGCTGGGAGCTTCAGCAAGAGCACTCTGGAGCTCGCCGACCAAAGAATTGTGAGCCCCCCACCCCCCCCCCCCCGGCCTCAAGTGAAAGTCCAGATTTCCCCCGTCAGTAACACCTCGGAGTGCCATAGGAGCGAAGAAGCATGCGTTAACGGGATGCTTCAACGGTGCTAGGGATTTATTTCACGAGACACTGTGCACTCACGTTCGTTGTAACAGCTGTCAAAGGGCACTGTATGCCTTCCAAGTCCTCTGTTGCGTTTGAGCCACAGGAAGTGCATGCATTCGTCTCATTAAGCTCCGTGAACGGGCAACGATGATGGCGAAGCGCTGCCCTGTTCGCTCGAAAGCTCTCGTTCGTACGGCCTCCCAACGGCCTCAGGGTACGCAGTTCTAAACAGCCTTACATTCCACGCTGGTGTGCCCCCAATTAGGAATTTGGGCTCTTCTGTGAGACACCCACGTGCGTCCCAAATGAAACCGGGGGGCTCCCCCAGGACGTCTGCGTACGGCAGTCGGTTGCCAGCTGTTTGCTTCCAGCCGGAGAAAGAAAAAGAGGACAGCTTTCCCAGGGACAAGTCTGGACCCTTGGGACCATCCAGAGTCACCAAAGCCTAAACTTTGCACGGCCTGGGGAACGCTCTTCCTCATGTCCGGCAATCCCCACGTCAAAACCTTTCTCAGCAGAGGCAGGCACTCTCTCCCTTGTACTAGATAGCTCGGCAGAGCCTTCCGAGAAACATGCTGCGTCATTCAGCTTGAACGTGGGACGCGGAGGGGAGAGTACGCTTTCCCCCCGTTTGGAGGCGCCTTGCGCTTGGCTTCAAAGCTGCCTGAACAGCACTAGCGGCCCGACGTCTCTGCACGGCAGGATTGTCGTTGTGGGCCGAGGCTGCGTGTTCTCTCAAAGCGAAAACCGTGCTGGCCATCCCTTTCTAGGAACTCCTCCCACGGCACCACATGTTCCGCTCCGGCCGAACGAAAGGTGACCTCAGGCCTCAAGGTAAGTTCCAGTGTTTCACGTCGGGGGAGTTGGGTGTGCAGTGGCTTCCATGAGGCCATACTCCACCACGGAGTGCCTTAACTCTGCGACGCTCCTGGGGGCACACAGGATAGGAGCTCGTTCGCCAAGGTCGCAGGATGACTTCTCTCCGTGCCGCAACGGCGGCTCCCGGCTTCTGAGGAACCTTAGCCTCCACAGGGCCCTGGAGAAAGCTCTTCACGTTCATAGCAAGGGCAACGTACTGCTCTCTGGCTTGCCTGCCTTGAGTGCCCCAGTCGTCAAAGAGCCTCGCGAAGGCCGTGCTGCGCAGACTCCCTGTGCCAGTCGCACGGCCTCCTTGACTGAAAGAGAACTGCAGTGCCAAAAGGCACCGTGCTGACGACTGGCTCCAGGAGGAGACTCGGGGCAGCACTCTCACAGAAGCGAAAGCTAGGCCGTGGGCCCAGCCTGAGGACCAGCACGTTTTCCACACTTAACACAGCTAAGGCATGAGCCAGACGACAGCCTTGGTCACTGAGGCCTATCTAAGGTACTGCCATACTTACCCAGTAGATCCCACGCAGAGGTCCCTGTGCCCGAAAGGGCCTCCATGGAAGGGCCCTGTTCCTCCCGTGTGTTTCCTTGAGGTAATCAGAAACCACTGAGGATAACTACGTGAGCTCGGCTTTGAAACTGGGCGACCCTGGGCAAACCTTATTCCCCTCCGTGGTAGACGAGACAGTCGCGGGTCCTAAGCTGCCTGAAGCACACCCCTCGCGCCCACCTTCTCTTTGCTGCCGGAAGGCCTCACATAAGAGGCCTGAGTTGACTCGTGACGGAAGCCGTCTGAGTGTACTCGTGTGAGGCCTGCTGCTCTCAGGTCCTTGCTGGGAGCTTCAGCAAGAGCACTCTGGAGCTCGCCGACCAAAGAATTGTGAGCCCCCCACCCCCCCCCCCCCGGCCTCAAGTGAAAGTCCAGATTTCCCCCGTCAGTAACACCTCGGAGTGCCATAGGAGCGAAGAAGCATGCGTTAACGGGATGCTTCAACGGTGCTAGGGATTTATTTCACGAGACACTGTGCACTCACGTTCGTTGTAACAGCTGTCAAAGGGCACTGTATGCCTTCCAAGTCCTCTGTTGCGTTTGAGCCACAGGAAGTGCATGCATTCGTCTCATTAAGCTCCGTGAACGGGCAACGATGATGGCGAAGCGCTGCCCTGTTCGCTCGAAAGCTCTCGTTCGTACGGCCTCCCAACGGCCTCAGGGTACGCAGTTCTAAACAGCCTTACATTCCACGCTGGTGTGCCCCCAATTAGGAATTTGGGCTCTTCTGTGAGACACCCACGTGCGTCCCAAATGAAACCGGGGGGCTCCCCCAGGACGTCTGCGTACGGCAGTCGGTTGCCAGCTGTTTGCTTCCAGCCGGAGAAAGAAAAAGAGGACAGCTTTCCCAGGGACAAGTCTGGACCCTTGGGACCATCCAGAGTCACCAAAGCCTAAACTTTGCACGGCCTGGGGAACGCTCTTCCTCATGTCCGGCAATCCCCACGTCAAAACCTTTCTCAGCAGAGGCAGGCACTCTCTCCCTTGTACTAGATAGCTCGGCAGAGCCTTCCGAGAAACATGCTGCGTCATTCAGCTTGAACGTGGGACGCGGAGGGGAGAGTACGCTTTCCCCCCGTTTGGAGGCGCCTTGCGCTTGGCTTCAAAGCTGCCTGAACAGCACTAGCGGCCCGACGTCTCTGCACGGCAGGATTGTCGTTGTGGGCCGAGGCTGCGTGTTCTCTCAAAGCGAAAACCGTGCTGGCCATCCCTTTCTAGGAACTCCTCCCACGGCACCACATGTTCCGCTCCGGCCGAACGAAAGGTGACCTCAGGCCTCAAGGTAAGTTCCAGTGTTTCACGTCGGGGGAGTTGGGTGTGCAGTGGCTTCCATGAGGCCATACTCCACCACGGAGTGCCTTAACTCTGCGACGCTCCTGGGGGCACACAGGATAGGAGCTCGTTCGCCAAGGTCGCAGGATGACTTCTCTCCGTGCCGCAACGGCGGCTCCCGGCTTCTGAGGAACCTTAGCCTCCACAGGGCCCTGGAGAAAGCTCTTCACGTTCATAGCAAGGGCAACGTACTGCTCTCTGGCTTGCCTGCCTTGAGTGCCCCAGTCGTCAAAGAGCCTCGCGAAGGCCGTGCTGCGCAGACTCCCTGTGCCAGTCGCACGGCCTCCTTGACTGAAAGAGAACTGCAGTGCCAAAAGGCACCGTGCTGACGACTGGCTCCAGGAGGAGACTCGGGGCAGCACTCTCACAGAAGCGAAAGCTAGGCCGTGGGCCCAGCCTGAGGACCAGCACGTTTTCCACACTTAACACAGCTAAGGCATGAGCCAGACGACAGCCTTGGTCACTGAGGCCTATCTAAGGTACTGCCATACTTACCCAGTAGATCCCACGCAGAGGTCCCTGTGCCCGAAAGGGCCTCCATGGAAGGGCCCTGTTCCTCCCGTGTGTTTCCTTGAGGTAATCAGAAACCACTGAGGATAACTACGTGAGCTCGGCTTTGAAACTGGGCGACCCTGGGCAAACCTTATTCCCCTCCGTGGTAGACGAGACAGTCGCGGGTCCTAAGCTGCCTGAAGCACACCCCTCGCGCCCACCTTCTCTTTGCTGCCGGAAGGCCTCACATAAGAGGCCTGAGTTGACTCGTGACGGAAGCCGTCTGAGTGTACTCGTGTGAGGCCTGCTGCTCTCAGGTCCTTGCTGGGAGCTTCAGCAAGAGCACTCTGGAGCTCGCCGACCAAAGAATTGTGAGCCCCCCACCCCCCCCCCCCCGGCCTCAAGTGAAAGTCCAGATTTCCCCCGTCAGTAACACCTCGGAGTGCCATAGGAGCGAAGAAGCATGCGTTAACGGGATGCTTCAACGGTGCTAGGGATTTATTTCACGAGACACTGTGCACTCACGTTCGTTGTAACAGCTGTCAAAGGGCACTGTATGCCTTCCAAGTCCTCTGTTGCGTTTGAGCCACAGGAAGTGCATGCATTCGTCTCATTAAGCTCCGTGAACGGGCAACGATGATGGCGAAGCGCTGCCCTGTTCGCTCGAAAGCTCTCGTTCGTACGGCCTCCCAACGGCCTCAGGGTACGCAGTTCTAAACAGCCTTACATTCCACGCTGGTGTGCCCCCAATTAGGAATTTGGGCTCTTCTGTGAGACACCCACGTGCGTCCCAAATGAAACCGGGGGGCTCCCCCAGGACGTCTGCGTACGGCAGTCGGTTGCCAGCTGTTTGCTTCCAGCCGGAGAAAGAAAAAGAGGACAGCTTTCCCAGGGACAAGTCTGGACCCTTGGGACCATCCAGAGTCACCAAAGCCTAAACTTTGCACGGCCTGGGGAACGCTCTTCCTCATGTCCGGCAATCCCCACGTCAAAACCTTTCTCAGCAGAGGCAGGCACTCTCTCCCTTGTACTAGATAGCTCGGCAGAGCCTTCCGAGAAACATGCTGCGTCATTCAGCTTGAACGTGGGACGCGGAGGGGAGAGTACGCTTTCCCCCCGTTTGGAGGCGCCTTGCGCTTGGCTTCAAAGCTGCCTGAACAGCACTAGCGGCCCGACGTCTCTGCACGGCAGGATTGTCGTTGTGGGCCGAGGCTGCGTGTTCTCTCAAAGCGAAAACCGTGCTGGCCATCCCTTTCTAGGAACTCCTCCCACGGCACCACATGTTCCGCTCCGGCCGAACGAAAGGTGACCTCAGGCCTCAAGGTAAGTTCCAGTGTTTCACGTCGGGGGAGTTGGGTGTGCAGTGGCTTCCATGAGGCCATACTCCACCACGGAGTGCCTTAACTCTGCGACGCTCCTGGGGGCACACAGGATAGGAGCTCGTTCGCCAAGGTCGCAGGATGACTTCTCTCCGTGCCGCAACGGCGGCTCCCGGCTTCTGAGGAACCTTAGCCTCCACAGGGCCCTGGAGAAAGCTCTTCACGTTCATAGCAAGGGCAACGTACTGCTCTCTGGCTTGCCTGCCTTGAGTGCCCCAGTCGTCAAAGAGCCTCGCGAAGGCCGTGCTGCGCAGACTCCCTGTGCCAGTCGCACGGCCTCCTTGACTGAAAGAGAACTGCAGTGCCAAAAGGCACCGTGCTGACGACTGGCTCCAGGAGGAGACTCGGGGCAGCACTCTCACAGAAGCGAAAGCTAGGCCGTGGGCCCAGCCTGAGGACCAGCACGTTTTCCACACTTAACACAGCTAAGGCATGAGCCAGACGACAGCCTTGGTCACTGAGGCCTATCTAAGGTACTGCCATACTTACCCAGTAGATCCCACGCAGAGGTCCCTGTGCCCGAAAGGGCCTCCATGGAAGGGCCCTGTTCCTCCCGTGTGTTTCCTTGAGGTAATCAGAAACCACTGAGGATAACTACGTGAGCTCGGCTTTGAAACTGGGCGACCCTGGGCAAACCTTATTCCCCTCCGTGGTAGACGAGACAGTCGCGGGTCCTAAGCTGCCTGAAGCACACCCCTCGCGCCCACCTTCTCTTTGCTGCCGGAAGGCCTCACATAAGAGGCCTGAGTTGACTCGTGACGGAAGCCGTCTGAGTGTACTCGTGTGAGGCCTGCTGCTCTCAGGTCCTTGCTGGGAGCTTCAGCAAGAGCACTCTGGAGCTCGCCGACCAAAGAATTGTGAGCCCCCCACCCCCCCCCCCCCGGCCTCAAGTGAAAGTCCAGATTTCCCCCGTCAGTAACACCTCGGAGTGCCATAGGAGCGAAGAAGCATGCGTTAACGGGATGCTTCAACGGTGCTAGGGATTTATTTCACGAGACACTGTGCACTCACGTTCGTTGTAACAGCTGTCAAAGGGCACTGTATGCCTTCCAAGTCCTCTGTTGCGTTTGAGCCACAGGAAGTGCATGCATTCGTCTCATTAAGCTCCGTGAACGGGCAACGATGATGGCGAAGCGCTGCCCTGTTCGCTCGAAAGCTCTCGTTCGTACGGCCTCCCAACGGCCTCAGGGTACGCAGTTCTAAACAGCCTTACATTCCACGCTGGTGTGCCCCCAATTAGGAATTTGGGCTCTTCTGTGAGACACCCACGTGCGTCCCAAATGAAACCGGGGGGCTCCCCCAGGACGTCTGCGTACGGCAGTCGGTTGCCAGCTGTTTGCTTCCAGCCGGAGAAAGAAAAAGAGGACAGCTTTCCCAGGGACAAGTCTGGACCCTTGGGACCATCCAGAGTCACCAAAGCCTAAACTTTGCACGGCCTGGGGAACGCTCTTCCTCATGTCCGGCAATCCCCACGTCAAAACCTTTCTCAGCAGAGGCAGGCACTCTCTCCCTTGTACTAGATAGCTCGGCAGAGCCTTCCGAGAAACATGCTGCGTCATTCAGCTTGAACGTGGGACGCGGAGGGGAGAGTACGCTTTCCCCCCGTTTGGAGGCGCCTTGCGCTTGGCTTCAAAGCTGCCTGAACAGCACTAGCGGCCCGACGTCTCTGCACGGCAGGATTGTCGTTGTGGGCCGAGGCTGCGTGTTCTCTCAAAGCGAAAACCGTGCTGGCCATCCCTTTCTAGGAACTCCTCCCACGGCACCACATGTTCCGCTCCGGCCGAACGAAAGGTGACCTCAGGCCTCAAGGTAAGTTCCAGTGTTTCACGTCGGGGGAGTTGGGTGTGCAGTGGCTTCCATGAGGCCATACTCCACCACGGAGTGCCTTAACTCTGCGACGCTCCTGGGGGCACACAGGATAGGAGCTCGTTCGCCAAGGTCGCAGGATGACTTCTCTCCGTGCCGCAACGGCGGCTCCCGGCTTCTGAGGAACCTTAGCCTCCACAGGGCCCTGGAGAAAGCTCTTCACGTTCATAGCAAGGGCAACGTACTGCTCTCTGGCTTGCCTGCCTTGAGTGCCCCAGTCGTCAAAGAGCCTCGCGAAGGCCGTGCTGCGCAGACTCCCTGTGCCAGTCGCACGGCCTCCTTGACTGAAAGAGAACTGCAGTGCCAAAAGGCACCGTGCTGACGACTGGCTCCAGGAGGAGACTCGGGGCAGCACTCTCACAGAAGCGAAAGCTAGGCCGTGGGCCCAGCCTGAGGACCAGCACGTTTTCCACACTTAACACAGCTAAGGCATGAGCCAGACGACAGCCTTGGTCACTGAGGCCTATCTAAGGTACTGCCATACTTACCCAGTAGATCCCACGCAGAGGTCCCTGTGCCCGAAAGGGCCTCCATGGAAGGGCCCTGTTCCTCCCGTGTGTTTCCTTGAGGTAATCAGAAACCACTGAGGATAACTACGTGAGCTCGGCTTTGAAACTGGGCGACCCTGGGCAAACCTTATTCCCCTCCGTGGTAGACGAGACAGTCGCGGGTCCTAAGCTGCCTGAAGCACACCCCTCGCGCCCACCTTCTCTTTGCTGCCGGAAGGCCTCACATAAGAGGCCTGAGTTGACTCGTGACGGAAGCCGTCTGAGTGTACTCGTGTGAGGCCTGCTGCTCTCAGGTCCTTGCTGGGAGCTTCAGCAAGAGCACTCTGGAGCTCGCCGACCAAAGAATTGTGAGCCCCCCCCCCCCCCCCCCGGCCTCAAGTGAAAGTCCAGATTTCCCCCGTCAGTAACACCTCGGAGTGCCATAGGAGCGAAGAAGCATGCGTTAACGGGATGCTTCAACGGTGCTAGGGATTTATTTCACGAGACACTGTGCACTCACGTTCGTTGTAACAGCTGTCAAAGGGCACTGTATGCCTTCCAAGTCCTCTGTTGCGTTTGAGCCACAGGAAGTGCATGCATTCGTCTCATTAAGCTCCGTGAACGGGCAACGATGATGGCGAAGCGCTGCCCTGTTCGCTCGAAAGCTCTCGTTCGTACGGCCTCCCAACGGCCTCAGGGTACGCAGTTCTAAACAGCCTTACATTCCACGCTGGTGTGCCCCCAATTAGGAATTTGGGCTCTTCTGTGAGACACCCACGTGCGTCCCAAATGAAACCGGGGGGCTCCCCCAGGACGTCTGCGTACGGCAGTCGGTTGCCAGCTGTTTGCTTCCAGCCGGAGAAAGAAAAAGAGGACAGCTTTCCCAGGGACAAGTCTGGACCCTTGGGACCATCCAGAGTCACCAAAGCCTAAACTTTGCACGGCCTGGGGAACGCTCTTCCTCATGTCCGGCAATCCCCACGTCAAAACCTTTCTCAGCAGAGGCAGGCACTCTCTCCCTTGTACTAGATAGCTCGGCAGAGCCTTCCGAGAAACATGCTGCGTCATTCAGCTTGAACGTGGGACGCGGAGGGGAGAGTACGCTTTCCCCCCGTTTGGAGGCGCCTTGCGCTTGGCTTCAAAGCTGCCTGAACAGCACTAGCGGCCCGACGTCTCTGCACGGCAGGATTGTCGTTGTGGGCCGAGGCTGCGTGTTCTCTCAAAGCGAAAACCGTGCTGGCCATCCCTTTCTAGGAACTCCTCCCACGGCACCACATGTTCCGCTCCGGCCGAACGAAAGGTGACCTCAGGCCTCAAGGTAAGTTCCAGTGTTTCACGTCGGGGGAGTTGGGTGTGCAGTGGCTTCCATGAGGCCATACTCCACCACGGAGTGCCTTAACTCTGCGACGCTCCTGGGGGCACACAGGATAGGAGCTCGTTCGCCAAGGTCGCAGGATGACTTCTCTCCGTGCCGCAACGGCGGCTCCCGGCTTCTGAGGAACCTTAGCCTCCACAGGGCCCTGGAGAAAGCTCTTCACGTTCATAGCAAGGGCAACGTACTGCTCTCTGGCTTGCCTGCCTTGAGTGCCCCAGTCGTCAAAGAGCCTCGCGAAGGCCGTGCTGCGCAGACTCCCTGTGCCAGTCGCACGGCCTCCTTGACTGAAAGAGAACTGCAGTGCCAAAAGGCACCGTGCTGACGACTGGCTCCAGGAGGAGACTCGGGGCAGCACTCTCACAGAAGCGAAAGCTAGGCCGTGGGCCCAGCCTGAGGACCAGCACGTTTTCCACACTTAACACAGCTAAGGCATGAGCCAGACGACAGCCTTGGTCACTGAGGCCTATCTAAGGTACTGCCATACTTACCCAGTAGATCCCACGCAGAGGTCCCTGTGCCCGAAAGGGCCTCCATGGAAGGGCCCTGTTCCTCCCGTGTGTTTCCTTGAGGTAATCAGAAACCACTGAGGATAACTACGTGAGCTCGGCTTTGAAACTGGGCGACCCTGGGCAAACCTTATTCCCCTCCGTGGTAGACGAGACAGTCGCGGGTCCTAAGCTGCCTGAAGCACACCCCTCGCGCCCACCTTCTCTTTGCTGCCGGAAGGCCTCACATAAGAGGCCTGAGTTGACTCGTGACGGAAGCCGTCTGAGTGTACTCGTGTGAGGCCTGCTGCTCTCAGGTCCTTGCTGGGAGCTTCAGCAAGAGCACTCTGGAGCTCGCCGACCAAAGAATTGTGAGCCCCCCACCCCCCCCCCCCCGGCCTCAAGTGAAAGTCCAGATTTCCCCCGTCAGTAACACCTCGGAGTGCCATAGGAGCGAAGAAGCATGCGTTAACGGGATGCTTCAACG
Source organism: Leucopleurus acutus (assembly GCF_964270905.1). Lineage (NCBI taxonomy): Eukaryota > Metazoa > Chordata > Mammalia > Artiodactyla > Delphinidae > Leucopleurus > Leucopleurus acutus. The sequence goes on from NW_028138477.1 coordinate 22,316, forward strand.
GTGCTAGGGATTTATTTCACGAGACACTGTGCACTCACGTTCGTTGTAACAGCTGTCAAAGGGCACTGTATGCCTTCCAAGTCCTCTGTTGCGTTTGAGCCACAGGAAGTGCATGCATTCGTCTCATTAAGCTCCGTGAACGGGCAACGATGATGGCGAAGCGCTGCCCTGTTCGCTCGAAAGCTCTCGTTCGTACGGCCTCCCAACGGCCTCAGGGTACGCAGTTCTAAACAGCCTTACATTCCACGCTGGTGTGCCCCCAATTAGGAATTTGGGCTCTTCTGTGAGACACCCACGTGCGTCCCAAATGAAACCGGGGGGCTCCCCCAGGACGTCTGCGTACGGCAGTCGGTTGCCAGCTGTTTGCTTCCAGCCGGAGAAAGAAAAAGAGGACAGCTTTCCCAGGGACAAGTCTGGACCCTTGGGACCATCCAGAGTCACCAAAGCCTAAACTTTGCACGGCCTGGGGAACGCTCTTCCTCATGTCCGGCAATCCCCACGTCAAAACCTTTCTCAGCAGAGGCAGGCACTCTCTCCCTTGTACTAGATAGCTCGGCAGAGCCTTCCGAGAAACATGCTGCGTCATTCAGCTTGAACGTGGGACGCGGAGGGGAGAGTACGCTTTCCCCCCGTTTGGAGGCGCCTTGCGCTTGGCTTCAAAGCTGCCTGAACAGCACTAGCGGCCCGACGTCTCTGCACGGCAGGATTGTCGTTGTGGGCCGAGGCTGCGTGTTCTCTCAAAGCGAAAACCGTGCTGGCCATCCCTTTCTAGGAACTCCTCCCACGGCACCACATGTTCCGCTCCGGCCGAACGAAAGGTGACCTCAGGCCTCAAGGTAAGTTCCAGTGTTTCACGTCGGGGGAGTTGGGTGTGCAGTGGCTTCCATGAGGCCATACTCCACCACGGAGTGCCTTAACTCTGCGACGCTCCTGGGGGCACACAGGATAGGAGCTCGTTCGCCAAGGTCGCAGGATGACTTCTCTCCGTGCCGCAACGGCGGCTCCCGGCTTCTGAGGAACCTTAGCCTCCACAGGGCCCTGGAGAAAGCTCTTCACGTTCATAGCAAGGGCAACGTACTGCTCTCTGGCTTGCCTGCCTTGAGTGCCCCAGTCGTCAAAGAGCCTCGCGAAGGCCGTGCTGCGCAGACTCCCTGTGCCAGTCGCACGGCCTCCTTGACTGAAAGAGAACTGCAGTGCCAAAAGGCACCGTGCTGACGACTGGCTCCAGGAGGAGACTCGGGGCAGCACTCTCACAGAAGCGAAAGCTAGGCCGTGGGCCCAGCCTGAGGACCAGCACGTTTTCCACACTTAACACAGCTAAGGCATGAGCCAGACGACAGCCTTGGTCACTGAGGCCTATCTAAGGTACTGCCATACTTACCCAGTAGATCCCACGCAGAGGTCCCTGTGCCCGAAAGGGCCTCCATGGAAGGGCCCTGTTCCTCCCGTGTGTTTCCTTGAGGTAATCAGAAACCACTGAGGATAACTACGTGAGCTCGGCTTTGAAACTGGGCGACCCTGGGCAAACCTTATTCCCCTCCGTGGTAGACGAGACAGTCGCGGGTCCTAAGCTGCCTGAAGCACACCCCTCGCGCCCACCTTCTCTTTGCTGCCGGAAGGCCTCACATAAGAGGCCTGAGTTGACTCGTGACGGAAGCCGTCTGAGTGTACTCGTGTGAGGCCTGCTGCTCTCAGGTCCTTGCTGGGAGCTTCAGCAAGAGCACTCTGGAGCTCGCCGACCAAAGAATTGTGAGCCCCCCACCCCCCCCCCCCCGGCCTCAAGTGAAAGTCCAGATTTCCCCCGTCAGTAACACCTCGGAGTGCCATAGGAGCGAAGAAGCATGCGTTAACGGGATGCTTCAACGGTGCTAGGGATTTATTTCACGAGACACTGTGCACTCACGTTCGTTGTAACAGCTGTCAAAGGGCACTGTATGCCTTCCAAGTCCTCTGTTGCGTTTGAGCCACAGGAAGTGCATGCATTCGTCTCATTAAGCTCCGTGAACGGGCAACGATGATGGCGAAGCGCTGCCCTGTTCGCTCGAAAGCTCTCGTTCGTACGGCCTCCCAACGGCCTCAGGGTACGCAGTTCTAAACAGCCTTACATTCCACGCTGGTGTGCCCCCAATTAGGAATTTGGGCTCTTCTGTGAGACACCCACGTGCGTCCCAAATGAAACCGGGGGGCTCCCCCAGGACGTCTGCGTACGGCAGTCGGTTGCCAGCTGTTTGCTTCCAGCCGGAGAAAGAAAAAGAGGACAGCTTTCCCAGGGACAAGTCTGGACCCTTGGGACCATCCAGAGTCACCAAAGCCTAAACTTTGCACGGCCTGGGGAACGCTCTTCCTCATGTCCGGCAATCCCCACGTCAAAACCTTTCTCAGCAGAGGCAGGCACTCTCTCCCTTGTACTAGATAGCTCGGCAGAGCCTTCCGAGAAACATGCTGCGTCATTCAGCTTGAACGTGGGACGCGGAGGGGAGAGTACGCTTTCCCCCCGTTTGGAGGCGCCTTGCGCTTGGCTTCAAAGCTGCCTGAACAGCACTAGCGGCCCGACGTCTCTGCACGGCAGGATTGTCGTTGTGGGCCGAGGCTGCGTGTTCTCTCAAAGCGAAAACCGTGCTGGCCATCCCTTTCTAGGAACTCCTCCCACGGCACCACATGTTCCGCTCCGGCCGAACGAAAGGTGACCTCAGGCCTCAAGGTAAGTTCCAGTGTTTCACGTCGGGGGAGTTGGGTGTGCAGTGGCTTCCATGAGGCCATACTCCACCACGGAGTGCCTTAACTCTGCGACGCTCCTGGGGGCACACAGGATAGGAGCTCGTTCGCCAAGGTCGCAGGATGACTTCTCTCCGTGCCGCAACGGCGGCTCCCGGCTTCTGAGGAACCTTAGCCTCCACAGGGCCCTGGAGAAAGCTCTTCACGTTCATAGCAAGGGCAACGTACTGCTCTCTGGCTTGCCTGCCTTGAGTGCCCCAGTCGTCAAAGAGCCTCGCGAAGGCCGTGCTGCGCAGACTCCCTGTGCCAGTCGCACGGCCTCCTTGACTGAAAGAGAACTGCAGTGCCAAAAGGCACCGTGCTGACGACTGGCTCCAGGAGGAGACTCGGGGCAGCACTCTCACAGAAGCGAAAGCTAGGCCGTGGGCCCAGCCTGAGGACCAGCACGTTTTCCACACTTAACACAGCTAAGGCATGAGCCAGACGACAGCCTTGGTCACTGAGGCCTATCTAAGGTACTGCCATACTTACCCAGTAGATCCCACGCAGAGGTCCCTGTGCCCGAAAGGGCCTCCATGGAAGGGCCCTGTTCCTCCCGTGTGTTTCCTTGAGGTAATCAGAAACCACTGAGGATAACTACGTGAGCTCGGCTTTGAAACTGGGCGACCCTGGGCAAACCTTATTCCCCTCCGTGGTAGACGAGACAGTCGCGGGTCCTAAGCTGCCTGAAGCACACCCCTCGCGCCCACCTTCTCTTTGCTGCCGGAAGGCCTCACATAAGAGGCCTGAGTTGACTCGTGACGGAAGCCGTCTGAGTGTACTCGTGTGAGGCCTGCTGCTCTCAGGTCCTTGCTGGGAGCTTCAGCAAGAGCACTCTGGAGCTCGCCGACCAAAGAATTGTGAGCCCCCCACCCCCCCCCCCCCCGGCCTCAAGTGAAAGTCCAGATTTCCCCCGTCAGTAACACCTCGGAGTGCCATAGGAGCGAAGAAGCATGCGTTAACGGGATGCTTCAACGGTGCTAGGGATTTATTTCACGAGACACTGTGCACTCACGTTCGTTGTAACAGCTGTCAAAGGGCACTGTATGCCTTCCAAGTCCTCTGTTGCGTTTGAGCCACAGGAAGTGCATGCATTCGTCTCATTAAGCTCCGTGAACGGGCAACGATGATGGCGAAGCGCTGCCCTGTTCGCTCGAAAGCTCTCGTTCGTACGGCCTCCCAACGGCCTCAGGGTACGCAGTTCTAAACAGCCTTACATTCCACGCTGGTGTGCCCCCAATTAGGAATTTGGGCTCTTCTGTGAGACACCCACGTGCGTCCCAAATGAAACCGGGGGGCTCCCCCAGGACGTCTGCGTACGGCAGTCGGTTGCCAGCTGTTTGCTTCCAGCCGGAGAAAGAAAAAGAGGACAGCTTTCCCAGGGACAAGTCTGGACCCTTGGGACCATCCAGAGTCACCAAAGCCTAAACTTTGCACGGCCTGGGGAACGCTCTTCCTCATGTCCGGCAATCCCCACGTCAAAACCTTTCTCAGCAGAGGCAGGCACTCTCTCCCTTGTACTAGATAGCTCGGCAGAGCCTTCCGAGAAACATGCTGCGTCATTCAGCTTGAACGTGGGACGCGGAGGGGAGAGTACGCTTTCCCCCCGTTTGGAGGCGCCTTGCGCTTGGCTTCAAAGCTGCCTGAACAGCACTAGCGGCCCGACGTCTCTGCACGGCAGGATTGTCGTTGTGGGCCGAGGCTGCGTGTTCTCTCAAAGC
>NW_028138476.1:0-26786 GCF_964270905.1 Leucopleurus acutus
TGTCTGTAGGCTTTTCTATGGTGACGGTGTGATATACGGTTCCCCCGCCAAGATTATTAGCTCCCCTCCGGGTGCAGGAAGTCCTGCAAGCAGTAGTCTACTCCTTCGGGACACACTATTGTTGTTTTATGAGAGAAACTCCAGGTCAAGTGATGTTCACACGAGTCGTCATGGTGCCCTGTTGCCCCCGGTTATCTCTCTGGATGTTGGAGTTGGAGGGCCTCCTCACTCGAGGTCGGTGTGCCCACGGAGCGAACCCTGCAACTTCAGGGCATGGTTGGTGATTAGGATCACCACGTGGGGTCCTTTTCCCTTAGGAGGGAGGTGGCCTTTTGGGCTGCTGATTTCCAGGTTTTTAGATACCGCCAGTATCTTGGCCAGATGTGGCAGTGGGCCAAGCCCCTTGGTGACTGTAGTTTATCCTACCTGGATGGCATTCTTGCGTTGTTCCATTTCAAGTGGTCCCAGTTTTTGCACTAATTCTCCAATGGCGATTCACCTTTCACCGGGAATGGAAAGGTCAAAGGGTTTAGCTCAATTAGGGAGTTCCAGGGCAAGGGTCTGAATTGACTGCTCTTTCCATTCTTGAAAGGCCACTTCTGGATTCTGTTCAAAAGGATCATCATCTTTTCCTTTCAGTGTTTCATATAGAGGCCCAGCTAGTAGACTGTAGTTAGGGATCCAGAAGCAGCAAACCCTGGCCTCCCCAGGAACCCCTAAGCTGTCTTCTAGTTTTAGAAAGGGGTAAGGCTGCAAATGGTTTCTTCCCTTTCCTGGGATGGGCTTCTCTGACCTTGTGTGAGAATGAAGCCCAGGCAGGTCACTGCAGTCTGTGATATTTGAGCTTTTTCTTGGACAACTTCTATCCTTTATTGGCTTGGTAGTTCAGAGGCCTCCTTAGTAGGGCTGGCGATCAGAATGTCATCTGCATATTGAAGGAGGGTTTCCTTTTCCAGAGGTAGAACTTTTCGGTCGTTAGCTAAGCTTTCCCCAAAGATGGTGTGGGAATTTTTGAACCCTTGGGGCAAGACGGCCCGGAAGTATTGTTTTAGTTGTATGTTGAGTCCTGCCACTCACAAACCAAAATTTCTTGTGACTCTGGGACTAATGGAATACAAAAGAAGGCATCATTGAAGACTAATACAGAATACCATGTCCTGGTGGTTGGTAGAATGACCAGCAGGGTGTAGGGATCAGGAGCAACTGGAGGTATATCCTCGGTGGCTTCACTGACTGTCCTGACATCCTTTACCAGGTCCCCAGCAGCCCATGGGGCTCTCGTGGTCAGGCCAATCCCAGGATATGGAGCTCTCCTGGGCAGGTACCCCACCCCCAACCCAGCCCACGGGGCTCTCATGGTCAGGCCCCTCCCAGGATACAGAGCTACCCTTGCAGGTACCGTGGCAGGGCTGGGCACACAGGAACCGTGCACATAGCCCTCATTGAAGAGCACCCCCAGCTCACCTGTCGCTCAGAGCTGACACAGAGCACCTCAGAGCAGGACTTGAACTAACAAACAGCAGCTCCGACAGGTCTGTGACCCTGGGCATCACTCTGTGTGGCCTCCCTCCACCTGGTCTTCCAGAGACTTCCACTGCACCCAGGGCACCAGGCCTCTGTCTCCAACCACCACCCACCCCTCCTCTCCCTGACTCCTGGGTTCCTCTCATTAGGAGAGGGTTTTCTTGAAGTTGTCTCCCACTCATGGGCCAGATAAAATGATTAGAAAACAAGCCAAAGCTGCAGCCCCTTGTCTATCCTGACTCTCAGGAGCCCACACCTGTTCCTTGGACCTGGCCGGTTCAGCAAGTTCCATTTTCTGCAACTGTGAGCCCCTGAGGGGTGATGATTGGCTGACCTGGGCAGCCTTACCATGCCGGCCAGCCCTCCCCAGGTGTGCCTGGGTTGAGATCAATATAAATACCACTCCAGGCAGCAAAAGCCCCTGCAGCTGTGCCTGACGCCATTTTCTCTGCCCTGTCAGCAGTCTCGGGGCTGGGCTGGTGGGAGGGAGTGAGAGGCCACGGCTTTGTGGGTGGCCCAGTGTGAGTGGGGCTCTGCTGGACTTTCTGCAGCAGTTGCCAGGCTGCCACCTGCTAAAGAAGAGGATGTGTCACCCATACCTGCTGCTGGAATTTCTCCCTGGGCAGAGGTGAGGAAGGAAAAAAGCAGTGGGGGCAGGGACAGGACGGGTATCTCAGGCAGGGAAATGGAAATCTTCCAGAAGAGCACCCAGGGCCAGGACCATCCTGGCTGGCCTGCAGGCACCAAGTCAGCTGGCATGCTGTCACTCGTGTGGCTCCATGGCCCTTCCTCTAGGCTTTCAAGTCCTTGTATATATTCAGGTGTTTTACCTGGGAAGGGCGGGAACAGTTCAGCAGCAACTGGCCTGGGGTTCAGCTCACGTTTACTCACAGATGCCTCGGCACGGTGCCCCAGCTTTGCAATGAGGACGCTTGTTGTGTGGGGGCTGCTGGCTGAATGGGAGACGATTCCCCACCACTGACCAACTTCAGAATTGTTTACAACTGGAGCAAGTGCCCTGATACGGTTTTCCTCTGAGTAACTGGTGGGTTCTGTTTTTTTGTTTCTCTTTTTCGTTTTTGGTTCAAGGTAGATTTTATTCCTCTTTTTTGTATTTACAGATATAAGCATGGAAATAATTTATTCATATAAATACATGTATGTGAAGGGAATAATTGTTTTTTCTGTTTTATTTTTTAAATTTTATTTCTTTTTAATTTTGAATTTTATTTTATATTTTTATACAGCAGGTTCTCATTGGTTATCTATTTTATACATATAAATGTTTACATGCCAATCCCAATCTCTCAACTCCTCCCACCACCACCCCTCCAAGAGCTTTCCCCCCTTGTTGTCCATACGATTGTTGTCTACATCTGTTGCTCTATTTATGCCTTGCAAAACGGTTAATCTGTACAGTTTTTCTAGGTTCCACATATATGCATGAATATACAAGATTTGTTTTTCTCTTTCTGACTTACTTCACTCTGTATGACAGTCTCTAGATCCATCGACGTCTCTACAAATGACCCAATTTCATTCCTTTCATGGCTTAGTAATATTCCATTTTATATATGTACCACATCTTTATGCATTCGTCTGTCTGTGGGCATTTAGGTTGCTTCCATTACCTCGATATTGTAAATAGTGATGCAATGAACATTGCGGTGAATGTCTCTTTTTGATTTATGGTTTTGTCTGGGTATATGTCCAGTCCTGGGATTGCTGTATCATATGGTAATTCTATTATTAGTGTCTTAAGAAACTCCATATTGTTCTCCATAGTGACTGTATCAATTTATATTCCCAACAATAGTGGAAGAGGCTTCCTTTTCTCCACACCCTTTCCAGCATTTGTTGTTTGTAGATTTTCAGATGATGCCCATTCTAACAGGTGTGAGGTGATACCTCATTGTTGAGTCCATTTCGTTGAGCAAGGGGTAGGTCTTGTCTATTACGTATTTGGCTTATGGAACGGTATCTGTGCTAATTTCAAACTCTGGTTTTATGCAGCACCCCAACTCACCTTTCCCCTTAAGCAAGCATAAGTTGGTTTTCTAAACTTGAGACCCTGTTCTGTTTTGTAATTCAGTTCATGTGTAGCCAAGTTTACATTCCGTGCATTAGTGATACCTTATGATGTTTCTTTTTCTGTGTGACTTATTTCACTTAGAATCATCATGCCTCAATCCACTCATTATGCTGGTACAGGCCTGGTGACACAGATTTCATTGCTGAGTGGTATTCTGTTGTACATAAGTACCGCAACTTCTTTATCAATTATTTGTTCTCTGGGATATTTAACTTGTACTGTAGAAGAGGCTCCTGTAAACAGAGCCATTGTAAATTTTGGGGTGGCTGTGTCTTTTTGATTTTAATTTCCCTAAGCTATAGGACCATAAGTGGAAATGCCCTAGACTCTGTTGCTTTGTTTTTCAGATGTATCAGGAAACACCATACACTTCTCCAGAGTGGCTGTTGGCAATGTACATCCCGCCCATCAGCATAACAAGGCTCCTTTTTCCCCATGGCCTGTCTTGCCTTTCTGGATTTTACACTTTTCTCAGATGGCCCTTTAGACCGGGGGGAAGTGACACTTCATAGTAGTTCGGATTTCCATTGCAAGCTTGCTTGGTTTGCCAAAAAGGGCGTATGTGTTTGTTCCTGAATATATTCAGGAACAAACTCATACGCCCTTTGTTGCCAAGTGCATCATTGTCGATGTTCTGCCTCTTTTCCTATGCTTTAAATGCAAATCCAGTCTACCTCCTGAAATCGGTTTCCTGCAATTCTGCCCCGCTTTCAAGTCCTCTTCGCAGCCTTACTTCAATATATTTTTGGACGTTATCTGTCATTTATAACTCTGCAGGTTTGTGAATTACAGGGTCCCTGAGCTCCTTTCTTCAACTCGCTTTCTTGTGAGCTGGCCGCAAACCCGCAAGACTGCTTCAGGCCCTAATCTGCTTCTGGCAGGGCACGCTGAGCCTTTGGTTAATTCCTCTTCCTGGTGGGAAATGAGTGTTAAATATGCCCGTCCAGACACCTACCTCACTCTCAACCCCTTGGTGATGTGGGTCCTCTGGTTTGTGGCCACTTTTGCTGGGTTCCTCACCTTTCGATGATGTGGCCCCACTAGTGTGAGGACACTCCTGCTTGGTTCTCATCCACGTGGTTATGTGGACCCCCTGGTGAGAGTCTGTTCCTGGCTTTGTTCCTCACCCACCTGTGAGGGAGACCCTCTGCTGATAGGTCACTCCTGCATGGCTGGCACACATTGCCTTGGTGAAGTCAGCCGTGTGGTGGCAGTTGGAGCGTGCTGGGAATCTCTTCCCCCCGGTGATGAGGGCCCTCTTGCATCAGGCCCTGACTGCTGGGCTCACCAACTTTTCTTAGTGAGCCCAGTGATGCTTTGGCACTCCTCTTAGGATCCCATCTCCATGGGGATGTGGGCCTTCTGCTCTGAGGTCCCAACGGCTGGGTTGTTCACATTTTCATGATGTGGGCTCTCTGGTGTTAGTTCACAGAAGCCTGGATCCCATAGCCTCTGTGCTCTTGGCCGCCTGCTGGGAGGTTCCAACTGCTGGATTCCTCACTTTTTTAAATTTTTGGGCCCTCTGTTGTGAGGATCCTCCTGCCTGCCTCACTCCCAGCCCCTTCGTGATGTGTGTCGTCTGGTTTGAGGCCACATGTGCTGGGTTCCTCACCTTTCGATGATGTGGGACCAATGGTCTTAGGAGACTCCTGCCTGGTTCACATCCCCTTGGTGATGTGGGCCCTCTGTTGAGAGTCTGATCCTGGCTGGGTTCCTCACCCATCTGTGAGGTGGGCCGTCTGATGTGAGGTCACTCCTGCCTGGCTTGCTCACCTCGCCTTGTGGACATGAGCCCTCTGGTGGCACTTGGAGCCTGCTGGGAGCCTCCTCTCCTCGGTGATGAGGGCCCTCTGGCATCAGGCCCTAACTGCTGGGCTCCCCACATTTTGTGATGTGTGCCCAGTGGTGCGAGGACACTCCAGCCAGGTTCACATCCCCATTGGGGTGTGGGCCTTCTGCTCTGAGGTCCCAAAGCCTGGGTTGCTCACAGTTTCATGATGTGGGCTCTCTGCTGTTAGTTCACTCCTGCCTGCATCCCATAGCTTCTGTGCTCTGGACCGCCTGCTGGGAGGTTCCAACTGCTGGATTCCTCACCTTTCTTATTCTTTGGGACCTCTGTTTTTAGGCTACTCCTGCCTGCCTCACTCCCGTTCCCTTTGTGATATGTGTCCTCTGATTTGAGGCCACATGTGCTGGGGTCCGCACCTTTCGATGATGTGACCCCACTGGAGGGAAGACAGTCCTGACTGGTTCCCATCCCCTTGCTGATGTGGGCCCTCAGGTGAGAGTCTGATCCTGGCTGGGTTCCTCACCCTTCTGTGAGGTGGGCCCTCTGCTGTGAGGTCAATCATGCCTGTCTGGCACACGTCACCTTGGCGACGTGGGCCCTCTGGTGGCAGTTGGAGTGTGCTGGGATCCTCCTCCCCTCGGTGATGAGGGCCCTCTTGCCTTAGGCCATAACTGCTGGGCTCCCCACATTTTCTGATGTGCGCCAAGTGAGTGAGGAGACTCTTGCCAGGTTCCCATCCCCATGGCGATATGGGCCTTCTGCTCTGAGGTCAAAACAGCTGGCTTGCTCACAGTACCATGATGTGGGCCCTCTGCTGTGAGTTCACTCCGGCAAGGATCCCTTATCATCGGTGCTCTGAGCCGCCTGCTGGGAGGTTCCAACTGCTGGATTCCTCAACTTTTTTATTCTATGTGCCCTCTGTTGTGAGGCTCCTCCTGCCTGCCTCACTGCCAGCCCCTTGGTGATGACTGTCCTATGGCTTGAGGCCACATGTGCTGCGTTCCTCACCTTTCGATGATGTGACCCCACTCGTGTGAGGACACTCCTGCCTGGTTCCCATCCCCTTGGTGAGGTGGGCCCTCTGGCGAGAGTCTAATCCTGGCTGGTTTCCTCAGCGTTCTGTGAGGTAGGCCCTCTGCTGTGAGGTCACTCCTGCCTGGCTGGCACACGTCACCTTGGAGACGTGAGCCCTCTGGTGGCAGTTGGAGCGTGCAGGGCGCCTCCTCCTCTCGGTGATGACGGCCCTCTGGCGTCAGGCCCTAAATGGTGGGCTCCCCACATTTTCTGATGTGCGCCCAGTGGTGCGAGGACACTCCAGCCAGGTTCCCATTCCCATGGGGATGTGGTCCTTCTGCGCTGAGGTCTCAACTCCTGGGTTGCTCACAGTTTTGTGATGTGGGCCCTCTGCTGTGAGTTCACTGTGGCCTGGATCCCATAGCCTCGGTGTTCTGGGCCGCCTGCTGGAAGGTCTAAATGCTGGAATCCTCACGTTTTTTATATTATGTGCCCTGTGTTGTGAGGCTACTCCTGCCTGCCTCACTCCAAGGCCCTTGGTGATGTGGGTCCTCTGGTTTGAGGACACATGTGCTGGGTTCCTCACCTTAAGATGATGAGGCCCCACTGGTGTGAGGATAATCCTGACTGGGTCCCATCCCCTTTGTGATGTGGGCCCTCTGGTGAGAGTCTGATCCTGGCTGGGTTCCTCACCCATCTGTGAGGTGGGCCCTCTACTATCAGGTAACTCTTGCCTGGGTTGCTCACCTCGCCTTGTTGACATGAGCCCTCTGGTGGCAATTGGACCCTGCTGGGAGCCTCCTCAGCTCTGTGATGAGGGCCCTCTGACGTCAGGCCCTAACTGCTGGGCTCCCCAACTTTTCTTAGTGAGCCCAGTGTTGCTCAAGCACTCCTCTTAGGTTCCCATCCCCATGGGGATGTGGGCCTTCTGCTCTGAGGTTCCAACGGCTGGGTTGATCACAATTTCATGATGTGGGCTCTCTGGTGTTAGTTCACTGTGGCCTGGATCTCATAGCCTCTGTGGTCTTGGCTGCCTGCTGGGAGCTTCCCACTGCTCGATTCCTCAACTTTTGTATTCTATGGGTCCTGTGTTGTGATGCTCCTCCTGCCTGCCTCACTCGCAACCCCTTCGTGATGTGGGTCTTCTGGTTTGAGGCCACATGTGCTGGGTTAGGCAACTTTCAATGATGTGGCCCCACTGGTGTGAGGACACTCCTGCCTGGTTCCCATCCCCTTGGTGATGTGGGCCTTCTGGTGACAGTCTTATCCTGGCTGGGTTCCTCACTCTTCTGTGAGGTAGGCCCTCTGCTGTGAGGTCAATCCTGCCTGACTTGCACACATCACCTTGGCGATGTGGGCCCTCTGTTGGCACATGGAACCTGCTGGGAGCCTCCTGCCCTCGGTGATGACGGCCCTCTAGCATCAGGCTCTAACTGCTGGGCTCCCCACGTTTTCTGATGTGAGCCCAGTGATGCCAGGACACTCCTGTCAGGTTCCCATCCCCATGGGGATGTGGGCTTTCTGCTCTGAGGTCCCAATGCCTGGGTTGCTCACAGTTTCATGATGTGGGCTCTCTGCTGTTAGTTCACTCCTGCCTGCATCCCATAGCTTCTGTGCTCTCGGCCGCCTGCTGGGAGGTTCCAAATGCTGGATTCCTCACTTTTTTTATTCTTTGGGCCCTCTGTTTTTAGGCTACTCCTACCTGCCTCACTCCCATCCCCTTTGTGATGTATGTCTTCTGATATGAGGCCACATGTGCTGGGTTCCTCACCTTTCGATGATGTGGCCCCACTGGTGGGAGGACAGTCCTGACTGGTTCCCATCCCCTTGGTGTTGTGGGCCCTCTGGTGAGAGTCTCATCCTGCCTCGGTTCCTCACCCTTCTGTGAGATAGGCCCTCTGCTGTGAGGTCACTACTGCCTGGCTGGCGCATGCCACCTTGTAGATGTGGGCCCTCTGTTGGCAGTTGGAACCTGCTGGGAGTCTCCTCCCCTCAGTTATGAGGGCCCCCTGGCGTCAGGCCCTAACTGCTGGGCTCCTAACATTTTCTGATATGTGCTAAGTGGTGCAAAGCCACTCCTGCCAGGTTCCCATCCCAATGGGGATGTGGGCCTTCTGTTCTGAGGTCCCAACAGCTGGGCTGCTCACAGGTTCATGATGTGGGCCCTCTGCTGTGAGTTCACTGCGGCCTGGATCCCATAGCCTCGGTGCTCTGGGCCACTTGCTGGGAGGTTCCAACTGCTGGATTCCTCAACTTTTATATTCTATGGACCCTGTGTTGTGAGGCCAGTCCTGCCAGCCTCATTCCGAACCCCTTGGTGATGTGGTTCCTCTGGTTTGAGGACACATGTGCTGGGATCCTCACCTTTCGATGATGTTGTCCCACTGGTGTGGGGACACTCCTGCCTGGTTCCCATCCCCTTGGTGATGTGGGCCCTCTGGTGAGAGTCTGATCCTTGCTGTGTTCCTCACCCTTCTGTGAGGTGGGCCCTCTGCTGTGAGGTCACTCCTGCCAGGCTGGCACACATCACCTTGGCGACGTTGGCCCTCTGGTGGCAGCTGGAGCCTGCTGGGAGCCTCCTCCTCTCGGTGATGAGTGCCCTCTAGCGTCAGGCCCTAACTTCTGAGCACCCCACGTTTTCTGATGTGAGCCCAGTGATGCCAGGACACTCCTGTCATGTTCCCATCACCATGGGGATGTGGGCCTTCTGCTCTGAGGTCCCAATGTCTGGGTTGCTCACAGTTTCATGATGTGGGCTGTCTGGTGTTAGTTCACTCTGGCCTGGTTCCTCTAGCCTCTGTGCTCTGGGCCGCCTGCTGGGAGGTTCCAACTGCTGGATTCCTCACTTTTTTATTCTATGGGCCCAGTGTTGTGAGACTACTCCTGCCTGCCTCACTCCGAGGTCCTTGGTGATGTGGGTCCTCTGGTTTGAGGACACATGTGCTGAGTACCTCAGCTTTTGATGATGTGGCCCCACTGATGTGAAGACACTCCTGCCTGGTTCCCATCCCCTTGGTGATGTGGGCCCTCTGGTGAGAGTCTGATGTTGGCTGGGTTTCTCACCCTTCTGTGAGGTGGGACCTCTGCTGTGAGGTAACTCCTGCCTGGCATGCTCACGTTGCCTTGGCAATGTGAGCCCTCAGGTGGCAGTTGGAGCCTGCTGGGAATCTCCTCCCCTCAGGTATGAGAGCTCTGGATAAAACACATATGCCCTTTTTTGCCAAGTGCATTATTTTCCAAGTTCTGTCTCTTTTCCTATGCTTTAAGAGCTACTCCCGTGTACGTTCTGAAATCAGTTTCCAGCAATTCTGCCCCGCATTCAAGTCCTCTTCGCAGCCTTACTTCAGTATAATTTTGGATGATAGCTGTCATTTATAACTCCGCAGGTTTCTGAATTACAGTGCCCCTGAGCTCCTTTCTTCAACTCGCTTTCTTGTGAGCTGGCCGCAACACCGCAGGATCTCCTCAGGCCCTAATCTAGTTCCAGCATGGCACGCGGAGCCTTTGGTTCATTTATCTTCCTGGTGGGAAATGAGAGTTAAATTTGCCCGTCCAGACACCTACAGATAGTCTCCCATTGCTTCTCCTTATTCCTGTTCATCTTCCGAAGAAATTGCAAACTGGGACAAACAGGAGGTTAAAGGCACTGACTCTCCAAGTGGGGAGAGTGTTAGTAAAGCGTCTGGAATGTTGCACCCGAGTACCAGGGGACGAAAACTGAGACACATTTGAACACGTTTTCCGATCACACGGTGGATCATACTCTGGGTTCCACATGCATGTTTTAGCTGAAGGAAGAATCCCTTAAACCTGGAGAGTTGAGACCCATGGAATGGGTACCATGCAATATGACTTCAAAGGGTCTGCATTTGCTCACCGAACCTCACCAATCCTATCACTGCTGCGTTTATGCCACTGTACACACGTTTGATTCTCTTTCGGAGACATATAAATCCATAGTTTATAAGATTCTTACTAGTCAGGTATATTCTTAGGCGTTTAATATGGGGTGTTGAGTCCACTTCGTTGAGCAAGGAGTAGCACTTGTCTATTATATATTTGGCTTATGGAACGGTATCTGTGCTAATTTCAATCTCTTGTTGTATGCAGCACCCCAACTCACCTTTCCCCTTAAGCAAGCATAAATTGGTTTTCTACATTTGACACTCTGTTCTGTTTAGTAATTTAGTTCCTGTGTAACCAAGTTTACATCCGTGTAGTAGTGATATCTTATGATGTTTCTTTTTCTGTGTGACTTATTTTTTATTTTTTTATTTTTTTATTTTTTTATTTATTTTTTTTTTGCGGTACGTGGGCCTCTCACTGTTGTGGTCTTTCATATTGCAGAGCACAGGCTCCGGACGCGCAGGCTCAGCGGCCATGGCTCACAGGCCCAGCCACTCCGCGGCATATGGGATCTTCCCGGATCGGGGCACGAACCCATGTACTCTGCATCGGCAGGCGGACTCTCAACCACTGCGCCACCAGGTAAGCCCTGTGTGACTTATTTCACTTAGAATCATCGTACCTGAATCCACTCATTATGCTGCTACAGGCCTGATGACATAGATTTCATTGCTGAGTGATATTGCATTGTACGTAAGTACCACAACTTCTTTATCCATTTTTCGCTTTCTGTGATATTGAACTTGTACCGTAAAGGAGGTTCTTGTAAACAGAGCCGTCCCAAACTTGGGGTGGCTGTGTCTTTTTGATTTTAATTTCCCTAAGCTATAGGACCATAAGTGGAAGTGCCCTAGGCTCTGTTGCTTTGTTTTTTAGATGTTTCAGGAAACACCATACACTTCTCCAGAGTGGCTGCTGGCAATTTACATGCCGCCCATCAGCATAACAAGGCTCCCAGTTCTCCATGGCCTGTCCTGCCTTTCTGGATTTTACACTTTTTTCAGATGGCCCTTTTGACCGGGGGGCAGTGAGACTTCATTGTAGTGCAGATTTCCTTTGCAAGCTTGCTTGGTTGGCCAAAAAGGGCGTATGCGTGTTTTCCTGAATATATTCAGGAAAAAACGCATACGCCCTTTTTGGCCAAGTGCATCATTGTGGACGTTCTGCCTCTTTTCCTATGCTTTACATGCAATTCCAGTCTACCTCCTGAAATCGGTTTCCTGCAATTCTGCCCCGCTTTCAACTCCTCTTGGCTGCCTTACTTCAATATATTTTTGGAAGATAGCTGTCATTTATAACTCTGCAGGTTTGTGAATTACAGTGCCCCTGAGCTTTCTTCAACTCGCTTTTTTGTGAGCTGGCCGCAACACCGCAGGATTGCTTCAGGCCCTAGTTTGTTTCCGGCACGGCATGCAGAGCCTTTGGTTAATTCCTCTTCCTGGTGGGAAATGAGAGTTAAATTTGCCCGTCCAGACACCTCCAGCTAGTCTCTCATTGGTTCTCCCTATTCCTGTTCATTTTCCAAAGAAATTGCAAACTGGGCCAAACAGGAGGTAAAAGGCACTGACTCTCCAAGTGGGGAGAGTGTTAGTAAACCATCTGGAATATTGCACCCGAGTTCCACGGGACGAAAACTGAGACACATTTGAACACGTTTCCCGATCACACGGTGGATCATACTCTGGATTCCACATGCATGTTTTAGCTGAAGGAAGAATCCCTTAAACCTGGAGAGTTGAGTCCCATGGAATGGGTACCGTGCAATATGACTTCAACGGGTCTGCATTTGCTCACCGAACTTCACCAATCCTATCACTGCTGCGTTTATGCCGCCGTACACACGCTTGATTCTCTTTCGGAGACATATAAATCGGTAGGTTTTAATATTCTTACTAGTCAGGTATATTCTTAGGCGTTTAATATGGGGTGTTGAGTCCACTTCGTTCAGCAAGGAGTAGCTCTTGTCTATTGCTTATTTGGCTTATGGAACGGTATCTGTGCTAATTTCAATCTCTGGTTTCATGCAGCACCCCAACTCACCTTTCCCCTTAAGCAAGCATAAGTTGGTTTTCTACATTTGAGACCCTGTTCTGTTTTGTAATTCAGTTCCTGTGTAGCCAAGTTTACATTCCGTGTATTGGTGATATCTTATGATGTTTCTTTTTCTGTGTGACTTATTTCACTTAGAATCATCGTACCTGAATCCACTCATTATGCTGCTACGGGCCTGATGACATAGATTTCATTGCTGAGTGATATTGCATTGTACGTAAGTACCACAACTTCTTTATCCATTTTTCGCTTTCTGTGATATTGAACTTGTACCATAAACGAGGTTCTTGTAAACAGAGCCGTCCCAAACTTTGGGGTGGCTGTGTCTTTTTGATTTTAATTTCCCTAAGCTATAGGACCATAAGTGGAAGTGCCCTAGGCTCTGTTGCTTTGTTTTTTAGATGTTTCAGGAAACACCATACACTTCTCCAGAGTGGCTGTTGGCAATTTACATCCCGCCCATCAGCATAACAAGGCTCCCAGTTCTCCATAGCCTGTCCTGCCTTTCTGGATTTTACACTTTTTTCAGATGGCCCTTTTGACCGGGGGGCAGTGAGACTTCATTGTAGTGCAGATTTCCTTTGCAAGCTTGCTTGGTTGGCCAAAAAGCGCGTATGCGTTTTTTCCTGAATATGTTCAGGAAAAAACGCATACGCCCTTTTTGGCCAAGTGCATCATTGTGGACGTTCTGCCTCTTTTCCTATGCTTTACATGCAATTCCCGTCTACCTCCTGAAATCGGTTTCCTGCAATTCTGCCCCGCTTTCAAGTCCTCTTGGCAGCCTTACTTCAATATATTTTTGGACGATAGCTGTCATTTATAACTCTGCAGGTTTGTGAATTACAGTGCCCCTAAGCTCCTTTCTTCAACTCGCTTTCTTGTGAGCTGGCCGCAACACCACAGGATTGCTTCACGCCCTAGTGTGGTTCCGGCACGGCACGCTGAGCCTTTGGTTAATTCCTCTTCCTGGTGGGAAATGAGAGTTAAATTTGCCCGTCCAGACACCTCCAGCTAGTCTCTCATTGGTTCTCCCTATTCCTGTACATTTTCCACAGAAATTGCAAACTGGGCCAAACAGGAGTTTAAAGGCACTGACTCTCCAAGTGGGGAGAGTGTTAGTAAAGCGTCTTGAATGTTGCACCCGAGTACCAGGGGACGAAAACTGAGACACATTTGAACACGTTTCCCGATCACACGGTGGATCATACTCTGGGTTCCACATGCATGTTTTAGCTGAAGGAAGAATCCCTTAAACCTGGAGAGTTGAGACCCATGGAATGGGTACCATGCAATATGACTTCAAAGGGTCTGCATTTGCTCACCGAACCTCACCAATCCTATCACTGCTGCGTTTATGCCGCCGTACACACGCTTGATTCTCTTTCGGAGACATATAAATCCGTAGTTTTTAAGATTATTTCTAGTCAGGTATATTCTTAGGCGTTTAATATGGGGTGTTGAGTCCACTTCGTTGAGCAAGGAGTAGCTCTTGTCTATTGCATATTTGGCTTATGGAACGATATCTGTGCTAATTTCAATCTCTGGTTTCATGCAGCACCCCAACTCACCTTTCCCCTTAAGCAAGCATAAGTTGGTGTTCTACATTTGAGACCCTGTTCTGTTTTGTAATTCAGTTCTTGTGTAGCCAAGTTTATATTCCGTGTAGTAGTGATATCTTATGATGTTTCTTTTTCTGTGTGACTTATTTCACTTAGAATCATCGTACCTGAATCCACTCATTATGCTGCGACGGGCCTGATGACAAGATTTCATTGCTGAGTGATATTGCATTGTACGTGAGTACCACAACTTCTTTATCCATTTTTCGCTTTTGTGATATTGAACTTGTACCGTAAACAAGATTCTTGTAAACAGAGCCGTCCCAAACTTTGGGGTGGCTGTGTCTTTTTGATTTTAATTTCCCTAAGCTATAGGACCATAAGTGGAAGTGCCCTAGGCTCTGTTGCTTGTTTTTTAGATGTTTCAGGAAACACCATACACTTCTCCAGAGTGGCTGTTGGCAATTTACATCCCGCCCATCAGCATAATAAGGCTCCCAGTTCTCCATGGCCTGTCCTGCCTTTCTGGATTTTACACTTTTTTCAGATGGCCCTTTTGACCGGGGGGCAGTGAGACTTCATTGTAGTGCAGATTTCCTTTGCAAGCTTGCTTGGTTGGCCAAAAAGGGCGTATGCGTTTTTTCCTGAATATATTCAGGAAAAAACGCATACGCCCTTTTTGGCCAAGTGCATCATTGTGGACGTTCTGCCTCTTTTCCTATACTTTACATGCAATTCCCGTCTACCTCCTGAAATCGGTTTCCTGCAATTCTGCCCCGCTTTCAAGTCCTCTTGGCAGCCTTACTTCAATATATTTTTGGACGATAGCTGTCATTTATAACTCTGCATGTTTGTGAATTACAGTGCCCCTGAGCTCCTTTCTTCAACTCGCTTTCTTGTGAGCTGGCCGCAACACCGCAGGATTGCTTCAGGCCCTAGTGTGGTTCCGGCACGGCACGCTGAGCCTTTGGTTAATTCCTCTTCCTGGTGGGAAATGAGAGTTAAATTTGCCCGTCCAGACAGCTCCAGCTAGTCTCTCATTGGTTCTCCCTATTCCTGTTCATTTTCCACAGAAATTGCAAACTGGGCCAAACAGGAGGTTAAAGGCACTGACTCTCCAAGTGGGGAGAGTGTTAGTAAAGCGTCTGGAATGTTGCACCCGAGTACCAGGGGACGTAAACTGAGACACATTTGAACATGATTTCCGATCACACGGTGGATCATACTCTGGGTTCCACATGCATGTTTTAGCTGAAGGAAGAATCCCTTAAACATGGAGAGTTGAGACCCATGGAATGGGTACCATGCAATATGACTTCAAAGGGTTTGCATTTGCTCACCGAACCTCACCAATCCTATCACTGCTACGTTTATGCCACTGTACACACGCTTGATTCTCTTTGGGTGACATATAAATCCATAGTTTTTAAGATTCTTACTAGTTAGGTATATTGTTAGGTGTTTAATATGGGGTGTTGAGTCCACTTCGTTGAGCAAGGAGTAGCACTTGTCTATTATATATTTGGCTTATGGAACGGTATCTGTGCTAATTTCAATCTCTTGTTGTATGCAGCACCCCAACTCACCTTTCCCCTTAAGCAAGCATAAATTGGTTTTCTACATTTGACACTCTGTTCTGTTTAGTAATTTAGTTCCCGTGTAACCAAGTTTACATTCCGTGTAGTAGTGATATCTTATGATGTTTCTTTTTCTGTGTGACTTATTTTTTTATTTTTTTATTTTTTTATTTTTTTATTTATTTATTTATTTTTTTTTTTGCGGTACGTGGGCCTCTCACTGTTGTGGTTTTTCCCATTGCGGAGCACAGGCTCCGGATGCGTAGGCTCAGCGGCCATGGCTCACAGGCCCAGCTGCTCCGCGGCATGTGGGATCTTCCCGGAACGGGGCACGAACCCATGTCCTCTGCATCGGCAGGCGGACTCTCAACCACTGCGCCACCAGGTAAGCCCTGTGTGACTTATTTCACTTAGAATCATCGTACCTGAATCCACTCATTATCCTGCTACGGGCCTGATGACATAGATTTCATTGCTGAGTGATATTGCATTGTACGTAAGTACCACAACTTCTTTATCCATTTTTCGCTTTTTGCGATATTGAACTTGTACCGTAAACGAGGTTCTTGTAAACAGAGCCATCCCAACCTTTGGGGTGGCTGTGTCTTTTTGATTTTAATTTCCCTAAGCTATAGGACCATAAGTGGAAGTGCCCTAGGCTCTGTTGCTTAGTTTTTTGGATGTTTCAGGAAACACCATACACTTCTCCAGAGTGGCTGTTGGCAATTTACATCTCGCCCATCAGCATAACAAGGCTCCCAGTTCTCCATGGCCTGTCCTGCCTTTCTGGATTTTACTCTTTTTTCAGAAGGCCCTTTGACCGGGGGGCAGTGAGACTTCATTGTAGTGCAGATTTCCTTTGCGAGCTTGCTTGGTTGGCCAGAAAGGGCGTATGCGTTTCTTCCTGAATATATTCAGGAAAGAACGCATACGCCCTTTTTGGCCAAGTGCATCATTGTCGACGTTCTGAGTCTTTTCATATGTTTTCAGTGCAATTCCAGTCTACCTCCTGAAATAGGTTTCCTGCAGTTCTGCCTTGCTCTCAGTGCCTCTTCATAGCCTTACTTCAATATACTTTTGGAAAATAGTTGGCCTTTATAACTCTGCAGGTTTTTGAATTGCAGTGGCCCTTAGCTCCATTTTTCAGCTCTTATTTTTGTGATCTTGCCTCATATCCACAGGATTTCTTCAGGCCCTATTCTTCTTCTGGGGCGCCTTGCTCTGCCTTTGGTTAATTCTTCTTCCTGAATTGAAATTAGAGTGACATGTGCCCATTGAAACCGCTACAGCTATTTTCTCACTGGTTCCCCCTATTCCCATTCATCCTCCGCACTAACTGCAGACTGTGTGATACCGGAACTTAAAGGCATTGACTCTCCATGTGGAGATGTTGTTAGTAAAGTGGCTGGAATGTTGATCCGGAGCCCCAGGAGAGGAAAATGAGGTGCATTTTAGAAACCTTTCCCGATCATATGGTATATCATCTGCTGGATTTCCCATGCATGGTTTAGCTGTAGGAAGATTCCCTTCAACTTGGAGTGTTGGGACCCTTGGAATAAGTAGCATGAAGTATTGCATTAAACTTTCGGCAGTTGCTCACCAAAGCTCTCCAATCCTTTCAGCCCCAAGTGTCCAGCCTTATGTCTTATCCAGCTGTGGGTTTATATGTGGTCATTCCAGGTTGCATCACAGCCCCTGAGTGAATTTTGTAAGAATTTTTCTCTCTTTCATTGTTTCTGCGTTTTGGTTTTAAAATTTATTTCTATAATGGGGTTTAGCTCATTTTCACTGCTGTGTTTGTGCCGCTCTGCTCACACTTGATTCCCTTATGGAGATATATCAATACATGGGTTTTAAGATTCTTATTACTCAGATATATTTCTCTGTGGTTTATAGGGTGTGTTGAGGCCAGTTCATTGAGCAAGGTGTAGATCTTGTCTGATACCTATTTGGTTTATTGAACGGTATCTGTGCTAATTTCAAACTCTGGTTTTATGCATCACCCCACCTCTCCTTTCACCTTAAGCTGACATAAGTGTGTTTTCTAAATGTGAGACACTGTTCTGTTTTGTAATTCATTTTTTGTGCAGCCATATTTATCCTCCCTCTATAAGTGATATCTTATGATATGTTTCTTTTTCTGTTTGACTTATTTCAAGTAGTATTATCGGACCTCAATCCACTCTTTATCCTTCTACTAGCCTTATTACATTGATTTCATGGTGAAGAGATATTCCATTGTACATAAGTACCACATTTTCTTTATCCATTGTTCTCTTTCCTGGGATATTTAAGGTGTACTGAAGTTGAGGTTCTTGTAAACAGAGTAGCCCTAAACTGTGGTGTGCTTGTGTCTTGTTGATTTTTAGACTTCCCTAGATATACTCCCGTGATTGGAAGTGCCCTATGCTCTGTCGCTCTGTTTTTTAGATGATTTAGGAACCACCATACACTTCTCCAGAGTGGCTCTCGGCAGTTCACACACTGTCCATCAGCGTATAAAGGCTCCCTGTTCTCCATGGCCTGTCCTGCATTTCTGGTTTTTACAATTTTTTCGGATGGCCCTTTTGACCGGTGGGAAATGAGACTTCTTTGTTGTGCACATTTGCATTGCTTGCTTGCTTGGTTGCCCATAAAGTGCGTATGCGTTTTTTCCTGGATATATTCAGGAAAAAACGCATACTCCCTTTTGGGCCAACTGCATCATTGTCGAAATTCTGCCGCTTTTCATGTGCTTTAAAGGCGAGTCCAATCTA
The DNA here is from genome assembly GCF_964270905.1 of Leucopleurus acutus. NCBI lineage: Eukaryota > Metazoa > Chordata > Mammalia > Artiodactyla > Delphinidae > Leucopleurus > Leucopleurus acutus. The sequence goes on from NW_028138476.1 coordinate 18,270, forward strand.
TCTCTTGAAATCTGTTTCTTGCAATTCTGTCTTGCATTCAGATCCTCTTCTTTGCCTTACCTCAACATATTTTTGGACGTTAGTTTTCATTTATAACTCTGCAGGTTTGTGAATTGCAGTGACCCTGAGCTCCATTTTTTAAGTTGCTCTTTTGTGAGCTGGCCTCAAAACCGCAGGATTGCTTCAGGCCCTATTTTGGCTCCGGCGAGGCGGGCTGAGCCTTTTTTTAATTCTTATTCTTAATGGGAAATTAGAGTGACATGTGCCCGTCCAAACCCCTACAACTATTCTCTCATTGGTTCCCCCTGTTCCCGTTCATCCTCCTCACAATTTGCAAAATGTGTGAAACAGAAGTTTAAATGTGCTGATTCTCTAAGTGGGGAGATTCTAAGTAACGTGGCTGGAATGATGAACAGGAGCACCAGGAGAGGATAAATGAGGTGCATTTTAGACACATCTCCCGATCACATGGTGTACAGTCCTCTGGGTTTTCCATGCATGTTTTAGCTGTAGGAAGATTCCTTGAACCTGCAGATTTGGGACCCATTGAATGGGTACCAGGTAGTATTACTTTAAAGGGTGTGCATTTCCTCACCCAACCTCACATTTCTCTTAGCGCGAACAGTTTCCAGCCTTATGTCTCATCCTGCTGTGGGTCTAGATGTGTTCAATCCATGTTGCATCACCGTCCCTGAGGAAAAGTTGTAAGAGGTTTTCTCTGTCTCTCTGTCGTTTATTTTTTTCAATTTATTACTATGTTGTTTACAGCTGATTTTCAAAGCTCTGTTTCTTGCTGCTGTACATCCACTTGATTCACGTACAGAGAGACATCAATAATTTCTTTTTCAGATTCTTACCAGTCATAGATATTCTTTTCCGGTGACTTGAGTGTGCTGAGTGCAGTTCTTTTAGCTACCGTGTAGGCCTTGTTGATTATCAGTTTGGTATTTGGAATGGTATCTTTGCTAATTTCAACCTCCTGGATGATGCCTCACCCCTCCCCACCTTTCCCGTTTGGCAGCCTTACGCGTGTTTTCTACATATTTATGTCACTTAGAATGATCATACGTAACTCCTCCGGAGTTGTTACAACTGGCCATATTTCATTGATTTCCAGGCTGAGTAATATTCCACTCTACATAAGTACCACATCTCTATCCATTTTTTCCCTCCAGAGACATTTAAGTTATATCCTAGTCGAGGATCTTTTAAACAGAGAGGCAGTAAACATTGGGGTGCCTGTGTCCTCTCGATTTTTGTTTTTCCCAAGATATACGCCCATGAGTGCAAGTGCCCTATGCTCTGTAGCTCATTTTTTAGATGCTTTAGTAAACACAATACACTTCTCCAGAATGGCCGTTGGCAATATACATTTCCACTATAAGCCTCACAGGGCTCCCTCTTCTCCTTGCCCTGTCCTGCATTTCTGGCGTTTACACTTTATGAGGATGGCTCTTCTGACTGATGCGAAGTGATATCTTTTGTAGTATTGATTTCCAGTGCCCACCTGTTTGGTTGGCTAAAAAAGTGTATGCCCTTTTCTTGAATATATACAGAAAAAAACACATACAGCCTTTTTGGCCAACTGCAATGTCGGCAATGTTCAGCCCCTTTTCTTGTGCTTAATGGCGAGTCCTTTCTACCTCCTCAAATCCCTTTCCTGCCATTCTCCCTTGCTTGCCAATCCTTTTCTCTGACTTTCCTCAAGACATTTTTCAGTGATAGATATTTTCAACTCTGCAGTTTCGTGAATTTTACTGCCCCTGAGTTCCATTGTTCAACTTGTGTTTATGGGAACTGGCCACAAAGCAGTGGGATTTCCTCAAGCCCTATACTGTTTCCATGGGCAACCCTAGCCTTTGGTCAATTCATCTTCCTGATTGGAAATTAGAGTGACATGTGCCTGTCTGAACACCTAGGACTTGTCTCTCATTGTTCCTCATCCTTCCGCTTCATCCTCTGGACAAATTCCAAACTGTACGCAACAGGATGTTGACAGTGTTGACATCTCCAAGTGGGGAGACTGTTAGTAAAGACGCTGGAGGGGTGAACCCGAGCACCAGGAGATGAGGAGATGAGATGCCTTTTCCAAACTCTTCCCGATCAGACGGTATACCATCCTCTGGATGTGACAGACATGTTTTAGCAGTAGGAAGAGTCCCATTCATGTAAGGAGAACACCAGGGCTTTTTCAAAATCAGTGTCTCCCCGAAACCCAAACTGGGGAGTTTTTTAAGCTACGGCTACACATATGTTCATTAAGGGCCTTGGGAAGTAGGCAGAGTCCAAACTTTAGATGACTGAAGTCTTCAGGGTCAGAAGCACTCACCACCGGCTTCCCTTAGGTTACACTTTAACTGTCATTGATAGATGATGTCAATAAAAATATCTATTCTTTTTCCGATTATTTCCCCTTATAGGTTATTGCACAATATTGAGTGTAGTTCCCTGTGCTATACAGTAGTTCCTTGTTGATGATCTATTTTATACATAGCAGTGTGTATGTGTTAATTCCAAACTGTTAATTTATCCCTCCTCCCACCTTTCCCCTTTGGTAATAATAAATTATAAGATTTTATACTTCTCAGAAATGGGGGAGCTGAAAGAGAGGTATCATTTTCAATGGAAAAGCATTTAAAACAAGATTGAAGCTTTAACCAAGATTATTAGATGTACATCCTTGGAAAGAAATCACTTCATTTCTCTAATATTGACCTGACAAATAAGACAAACCTTTTCACTGAACTTGCTTATAATAAAGTGATGGAAATATCAAATGGAAGTGTTAGAAACATCTTATTTTACCCGAGCCTTATAAACTGTTCTATGTTAACTACAGTTTGGCTCACACATCTGTTCACTGAAGTTACAATAGTCTCAATTTCTGTTACTGATCCTCCAGAGTGGACCCCAACAAGGGTCCCCCTGCCCAGTGTCATTGGGGCCAACAGATCGAGACTGAGTTTGGTTCCCAAGCAAAGGAAACTTTATATTTTCATCAGAGAATGGAGAGGTGAGAGCATGCACTACCCCGTGGGCTGTGGGCTGGGCTGCTGTGTAGAGATCCTGTCAGAGTCAGTGGGAGGGAGGGGGCGGAGCTCTCAAGGGCCGGGTTGGCTGCAGCTCAGGCTCTATATCTCGGAGTCTGCACTGGGCCCCAGGAGCTGAGGTGTCGACCCAGCCATTCTGCACCAGGAAATCTGGTCTGAAGTGCCGGGTGTGGAACCTCTGCATGCGGGACCCTAGGAGCACGTGAAATTAGACAAAGCACAAAGGATAAAAAAGGTCAGACTTGACTTTATTGCCCACATTCTATTTTTATCTCCCAGGGATTTTTAATGGGCTTTGCTGGGGACAAACCCCTCCTCTGCCTTTTGTCCCGTTCCTCATTCTTGGAGTGCTGAGGGTGCAGACCCTTCTTCTGTAACTGCTGAGTGCTGAGTTGGGAGCCCTCATACCAGGGGACGAGGGTCAGAACTTCTCCCCAGCAGCCTCCAGGTGACGTTGATTGGCCCCAGGACCCCTGCCTCCCTGCTCGTCCGCCTGAGCACCAGCATTGGAAGTGTTATAGATTCTAATGACCTTTAAGGGTCCAGGAAAGAGATGTGCAGAGACGCTGTGGGGGCCGGTTTCACCCCACCCCACATTTGTTCGGCCACCTTAGGCTGACCGTTTCTGCCAGCCTAGATGCTCTGACCAGTAGTCTGCTCTTTCTTCAATTAGGCCCCTGAATTAACGTAAAAACAGCACCAGGTGTCAGAGCCCTGCCCGCTCAACTCCCAGACAGTCCAGGGTCAGTGGTGATCAAGGACCATGATGGCCACTGAGTCAACAGCCTTTTGAAGTAAACAGGAGTCCAGCCGGTCTTATTGGTCACCATCATCACGGTGTCTGTAGGCTTTTCTATGGTGACGGTGTGATATACGGTTCCCCCGCCAAGATTATTAGCTCCCCTCCGGGTGCAGGAAGTCCTGCAAGCAGTAGTCTACTCCTTCGGGACACACTATTGTTGTTTTATGAGAGAAACTCCAGGTCAAGTGATGTTCACACGAGTCGTCATGGTGCCCTGTTGCCCCCGGTTATCTCTCTGGATGTTGGAGTTGGAGGGCCTCCTCACTCGAGGTTGGTGTGCCCACGGAGCGAACCCTGCAACTTCAGGGCATGGTTGGTGATTAGGATCACCACGTGGGGTCCTTTTCCCTTAGGAGGGAGGTGGCCTTTTGGGCTGCTGATTTCCAGGTTTTTAGATACCGCCAGTATCTTGGCCAGATGTGGCAGTGGGCCAAGCCCCTTGGTGACTGTAGTTTATCCTACCTGGATGGCATTCTTGCGTTGTTCCATTTCAAGTGGTCCCAGTTTTTGCACTAATTCTCCAATGGCGATTCACCTTTCACCGGGAATGGAAAGGTCAAAGGGTTTAGCTCAATTAGGGAGTTCCAGGGCAAGGGTCTGAATTGACTGCTCTTTCCATTCTTGAAAGGCCACTTCTGGATTCTGTTCAAAAGGATCATCATCTTTTCCTTTCAGTGTTTCATATAGAGGCCCAGCTAGTAGACTGTAGTTAGGGATCCAGAAGCAGCAAACCCTGGCCTCCCCAGGAACCCCTAAGCTGTCTTCTAGTTTTAGAAAGGGGTAAGGCTGCAAATGGTTTCTTCCCTTTCCTGGGATGGGCTTCTCTGACCTTGTGTGAGAATGAAGCCCAGGCAGGTCACTGCAGTCTGTGATATTTGAGCTTTTTCTTGGACAACTTCTATCCTTTATTGGCTTGGTAGTTCAGAGGCCTCCTTAGTAGGGCTGGCGATCAGAATGTCATCTGCATATTGAAGGAGGGTTTCCTTTTCCAGAGGTAGAACTTTTCGGTCGTTAGCTAAGCTTTCCCCAAAGATGGTGTGGGAATTTTTGAACCCTTGGGGCAAGACGGCCCGGAAGTATTGTTTTAGTTGTATGTTGAGTCCTGCCACTCACAAACCAAAATTTCTTGTGACTCTGGGACTAATGGAATACAAAAGAAGGCATCATTGAAGACTAATACAGAATACCATGTCCTGGTGGTTGGTAGAATGACCAGCAGGGTGTAGGGATCAGGAGCAACTGGAGGTATATCCTCGGTGGCTTCACTGACTGTCCTGACATCCTTTACCAGGTCCCCAGCAGCCCATGGGGCTCTCGTGGTCAGGCCAATCCCAGGATATGGAGCTCTCCTGGGCAGGTACCCCACCCCCAACCCAGCCCACGGGGCTCTCATGGTCAGGCCCCTCCCAGGATACAGAGCTACCCTTGCAGGTACCGTGGCAGGGCTGGGCACACAGGAACCGTGCACATAGCCCTCATTGAAGAGCACCCCCAGCTCACCTGTCGCTCAGAGCTGACACAGAGCACCTCAGAGCAGGACTTGAACTAACAAACAGCAGCTCCGACAGGTCTGTGACCCTGGGCATCACTCTGTGTGGCCTCCCTCCACCTGGTCTTCCAGAGACTTCCACTGCACCCAGGGCACCAGGCCTCTGTCTCCAACCACCACCCACCCCTCCTCTCCCTGACTCCTGGGTTCCTCTCATTAGGAGAGGGTTTTCTTGAAGTTGTCTCCCACTCATGGGCCAGATAAAATGATTAGAAAACAAGCCAAAGCTGCAGCCCCTTGTCTATCCTGACTCTCAGGAGCCCACACCTGTTCCTTGGACCTGGCCGGTTCAGCAAGTTCCATTTTCTGCAACTGTGAGCCCCTGAGGGGTGATGATTGGCTGACCTGGGCAGCCTTACCATGCCGGCCAGCCCTCCCCAGGTGTGCCTGGGTTGAGATCAATATAAATACCACTCCAGGCAGCAAAAGCCCCTGCAGCTGTGCCTGACGCCATTTTCTCTGCCCTGTCAGCAGTCTCGGGGCTGGGCTGGTGGGAGGGAGTGAGAGGCCACGGCTTTGTGGGTGGCCCAGTGTGAGTGGGGCTCTGCTGGACTTTCTGCAGCAGTTGCCAGGCTGCCACCTGCTAAAGAAGAGGATGTGTCACCCATACCTGCTGCTGGAATTTCTCCCTGGGCAGAGGTGAGGAAGGAAAAAAGCAGTGGGGGCAGGGACAGGACGGGTATCTCAGGCAGGGAAATGGAAATCTTCCAGAAGAGCACCCAGGGCCAGGACCATCCTGGCTGGCCTGCAGGCACCAAGTCAGCTGGCATGCTGTCACTCGTGTGGCTCCATGGCCCTTCCTCTAGGCTTTCAAGTCCTTGTATATATTCAGGTGTTTTACCTGGGAAGGGCGGGAACAGTTCAGCAGCAACTGGCCTGGGGTTCAGCTCACGTTTACTCACAGATGCCTCGGCACGGTGCCCCAGCTTTGCAATGAGGACGCTTGTTGTGTGGGGGCTGCTGGCTGAATGGGAGACAATTCCCCACCACTGACCAACTTCAGAATTGTTTACAACTGGAGCAAGTGCCCTGATACGGTTTTCCTCTGAGTAACTGGTGGGTTCTGTTTTTTTGTTTCTCTTTTTCGTTTTTGGTTCAAGGTAGATTTTATTCCTCTTTTTTGTATTTACAGATATAAGCATGGAAATAATTTATTCATATAAATACATGTATGTGAAGGGAATAATTGTTTTTTCTGTTTTATTTTTTAAATTTTATTTCTTTTTAATTTTGAATTTTATTTTATATTTTTATACAGCAGCTTCTCATTGGTTATCTATTTTATACATATAAATGTTTACATGCCAATCCCAATCTCTCAACTCCTCCCACCACCACCCCTCCAAGAGCTTTCCCCCCTTGTTGTCCATACGATTGTTGTCTACATCTGTTGCTCTATTTATGCCTTGCAAAACGGTTAATCTGTACAGTTTTTCTAGGTTCCACATATATGCATGAATATACAAGATTTGTTTTTCTCTTTCTGACTTACTTCACTCTGTATGACAGTCTCTAGATCCATCGACGTCTCTACAAATGACCCAATTTCATTCCTTTCATGGCTTAGTAATATTCCATTTTATATATGTACCACATCTTTATGCATTCGTCTGTCTGTGGGCATTTAGGTTGCTTCCATTACCTCGATATTGTAAATAGTGATGCAATGAACATTGCGGTGAATGTCTCTTTTTGATTTATGGTTTTGTCTGGGTATATGTCCAGTCCTGGGATTGCTGTATCATATGGTAATTCTATTATTAGTTTCTTAAGAAACTCCATATTGTTCTCCATAGTGACTGTATCAATTTATATTCCCAACAATAGTGGAAGAGGCTTCCTTTTCTCCACACCCTTTCCAGCATTTGTTGTTTGTAGATTTTCAGATGATGCCCATTCTAACAGGTGTGAGGTGATACCTCATTGTTGAGTCCATTTCGTTGAGCAAGGGGTAGGTCTTGTCTATTACGTATTTGGCTTATGGAACGGTATCTGTGCTAATTTCAAACTCTGGTTTTATGCAGCACCCCAACTCACCTTTCCCCTTAAGCAAGCATAAGTTGGTTTTCTAAACTTGAGACCCTGTTCTGTTTTGTAATTCAGTTCATGTGTAGCCAAGTTTACATTCCGTGCATTAGTGATACCTTATGATGTTTCTTTTTCTGTGTGACTTATTTCACTTAGAATCATCATGCCTCAATCCACTCATTATGCTGGTACAGGCCTGGTGACACAGATTTCATTGCTGAGTGGTATTCTGTTGTACATAAGTACCGCAACTTCTTTATCAATTATTTGTTCTCTGGGATATTTAACTTGTACTGTAGAAGAGGCTCCTGTAAACAGAGCCGTTGTAAATTTTGGGGTGGCTGTGTCTTTTTGATTTTAATTTCCCTAAGCTATAGGACCATAAGTGGAAATGCCCTAGACTCTGTTGCTTTGTTTTTCAGATGTATCAGGAAACACCATACACTTCTCCAGAGTGGCTGTTGGCAATGTACATCCCGCCCATCAGCATAACAAGGCTCCTTTTTCCCCATGGCCTGTCTTGCCTTTCTGGATTTTACACTTTTCTCAGATGGCCCTTTAGACCGGGGGGAAGTGACACTTCATAGTAGTTCGGATTTCCATTGCAAGCTTGCTTGGTTTGCCAAAAAGGGCGTATGTGTTTGTTCCTGAATATATTCAGGAACAAACTCATACGCCCTTTGTTGCCAAGTGCATCATTGTCGATGTTCTGCCTCTTTTCCTATGCTTTAAATGCAAATCCAGTCTACCTCCTGAAATCGGTTTCCTGCAATTCTGCCCCGCTTTCAAGTCCTCTTCGCAGCCTTACTTCAATATATTTTTGGACGTTATCTGTCATTTATAACTCTGCAGGTTTGTGAATTACAGGGCCCCTGAGCTCCTTTCTTCAACTCGCTTTCTTGTGAGCTGGCCGCAAACCCGCAAGACTGCTTCAGGCCCTAATCTGCTTCTGGCAGGGCACGCTGAGCCTTTGGTTAATTCCTCTTCCTGGTGGGAAATGAGTGTTAAATATGCCCGTCCAGACACCTACCTCACTCTCAACCCCTTGGTGATGTGGGTCCTCTGGTTTGTGGCCACTTTTGCTGGGT
>NW_028138475.1:0-26731 GCF_964270905.1 Leucopleurus acutus
TATGTGTATATAAACACATGACTGTATACATACATACACAGAAATATACTTATTTAAACAAAAGGGACCTAAATATAGTTCTTTAAGAATAAAAAGTTATGTCTCACTGTTTCAATAACAGTTTATAGTTTTCTACTGTATGTGCTTCTATAATTGTTATGAACATTTCGCATTTTTGTTGAATGTTGTTTTAATTTTTTGCCTTTTTTTGTTTTTTGTTTGTTTTTTTTTTGGTACGTAGGCCTCTCACTGTTGCAGCCTCTCCCGTTGCGGAGCACAGGCTCCGGACGCACAGGCTCAGCGGCAATGGCTCACAGGCCGAGCCGCTCCGCGGCATATGGGACCTTCCCGGACCGGGGCACGAACCCGTGTCCCCTGCATCGGCAGGCGGACTCTCAACCACTGTGCAACCAGGTAAGCCCAGTTTTTTGCCATTATTAATGAAGTTCTGAAGAATACGGTGGGCAAGATTACTTGAAAAACTCTCCTAACAGAAATGGGTTAGGTATGCTAGGTTAAATGTACACAACTTATTTTTAAGTGCGTGGTTGATTTTGGAAGTGTGCAGTCGAAATTTCCAGGACCCATGAAGGAACGGTGGTCCATGTGTGAGAGTGATAGCTCTATTAAGAGTGAGTGGATTGAAGATCTTGATAGCTTAGAACAGAAGCTGGAAATCCTGTTTTTATGGAGCCAAATGGCAAATATTTTAGGCTTTGTAGACCAAAGAGGCAAAATTGAGGATATTATTTAGGTACTTAGGTAACCTTTTAAAATGCTACCAGTTAAAATGTGAAAATTATTCATAGCTCATAGGCCATAAAAAATAGGCAGCTGTCTGGATTTGGAATACAGGCCATAGTTGAATGACACACCTGGTATAGAGACTTGTTTTTAAATGGCCATGACCACATGGGAGGCAGGAGGTAAGACTCCATCCCTACTAGATGGGAAGTTAGAACTAAACCTACCCATCCCTGGCTTCACCTGTAATGAAAGGGTGTGCCAGGAGAAAAAAATATCTGCTGGCAAAGGGAGACTAAGAGCAAATTCTCTTGGCCTCTGCTCTGGGTAGGAAACAGGTAGGAAATCTTGAGAATTCTGAACCGCAGATCTGTGTTCACAGTGTTTGGGTTGCAAATTTATTTGCGGTCTTGCAAACAGAAGCTAAGAAATTAACTTAACATGCTCCCAAATCGGTGGTATTCCAAACACAAAACTAAACCCTTTCTGGAGAGGTAGACCTTCAACACAGGCCTATAGCGTTCCCACAGATAAAGTTTAGCTAAACGTGAGCTCATGATCTAAATTTACACAATAATGAAGAAATCAGCTACAGGTGGAGAGAATCAGCAAAAACAATCAATACCAGAATTAAATTCCCAAGGCCATCCATCAGATGTTGGAATTATCAGGTGCCAGGCAGAAAATATACATAAAACTAGAACTGAAACAAGGAGCGAGGATGTTTTAAAAGACTGGGTAGGATCTTTCAAACATTTTTAAAGTACATGTCATTGATAAAGCTAAAAACTCGAAGGTTGTGTAATACAGCAGGTTAATCGTGGAGAAGAGTGAATTTATGCTGTTTTTAAAAATATGGCAGATCCGACTTCCTGCCTAATTATATAAGTTGATTTATCTTAAAAAATACACAGTATTTTAAAGATTTATTGGCTGTAAAATAAGTTAAGGGTATTTCAAAGGGCTTCTCTGCAAAGAGAAGTGAGAAGTAGCAAAACACAGAAAGTTGAGGGGAAAAAATGTCAATATATACATTGCTATAGGGTGAACTAAACCTTAGGCCAGCAACTATGAGGAGGAGCTGACCCTTAGATACGTACAACTAAACTGGAACCTTCAAAAAGTTCAACTATTTATAAGTAAAAAGAGTTATTAAAATTAATAACCAAGTGTTTTAATTGACATCAGAAGAGTAAAACAATAAACCCTGAGAACATAGAAAAATAGACAATAAAGATATGAGCAGAACTTAATAAAACAGAAAAAAGTATAAAATTGAGGTGATTTAGTAAGTCAAAAGAATATTCTTTGAAAAGATTTAAAAAAACAAACTTTGATTAAGCAAAACAAAAACGTAAGTAAACAATATACAGAAAGAATCAGGACAGTGTTATAGCAGAGAGTACAAACAGAGAATATATGAAATGCCAGTAAATTTGAACATTTCTGTAAAGTGGACAATTTCCTAGCTCCTAAAGTTTACCAAAACTGACACAAGAGGAAATTTGTAGCTGGAGTTCTTGCACCAGTAATGGAATTAAGTCAATAGTTTACAATCTTTCACCAAGAAAATACCAGACCCGGCCAGATCATTTGGGAGGTGAATTCTATCCAACTTCTGTTAAACAGATAACATCAATATTAACAAAGAAAAACTTCTAGAGAGTAGCAAAGGAAGAATGCTCCTTTATTCATCTTATGAAGTCTATATAATCCTAATACTGAAAATAGATTAGGACTGTAAGGAAAAAGAAATTTACAGGTCAAATTTACTTGTAAATATAAAAGGAAAAATTTTAAACTATGATATTACCTACCCACGTTCACTAGAGTAAGAAAAAGCATGAGCAAGTTAGGTCATCCAATGAATGAAAAGGTAGTTTAATGTCAAGAATATATATCAATAGATTGAAATCACCACATTTTATTTCTTTCCTCTGTCTCTTTAAAAAATTGCTAAGTACTTATATTGATCTCTCTTGTACTAGGCACTGTGCCAAGTCACTTACATATTTACTCCTTTAAACCTTCTATCATCCCTGGGAGAAAGTTCTATTTTGCTTCCATTTCTTAGCTAAGACTCTAACCCTCAGGAAAGTAAAGCAACATTTGTAAGTTTTTGTGGATGGTCAGTGACGGGACCAGTACAGGAACATCCAAAGTCTGTGCTTGGAAACAGTGCCCCATGTTGACACTCACATTACAGATGAAAGGAAAGGAACCATGCACTTACCATATAGATTAAATCTCACATTACAGGTTAAAGGAAAGGAACCATGCACTTACATTATAGATTAATACCCACATAACAGGTTAAAGGAAAAAGAAACATGTGCTTCTCTCAAAAGTTGTAAAGAAGGCATATCCATTTCTAAATATATTTCCCAATTTCTTTTGCTTGTTTTCTGACCTTTGTAGTGCATTTTGCCATGAGGAAAATTTTAATTCTTATATAATTAAATGTATCCTTTTTTCTTTGTATCTTAGAAAGATATTCCTCATGAATAATTTATTTCAAGTCTCCCAGGTTTCTGATACTTTTACACTTTCATTATTTTTTCACTTTTAACTAGTTGCTGTATCTAGAATTTAGTAATTCTATGATAGCTATATTTTCCCACTTTTGTTGAATAATTTTTGCTACTGATCCAAAACGTGAATTTTATTTTAATCTCAATTCCCTTATATCTTACATCTAATTTTAAGATGCTTCCTATCTCACTGGTTGTTTTGTCTATCTAAAACAAAATGCTACCTTAAAAATAATGTAATTATAATATAATAAATGTCATTAGTAAACATAATACAATATATAATAAATAGCACAATATAAAATAACAAAATATAATTTACCATATAACAAGGTCAAAGGAGAGCAAAAGTATACAATCACTTGAAATATCCCCCAAAAGATATTTTATAAAATTCAATATTCATTTGTAATTTAAAAGAAAGAGTAAAATAGGGATTGATGAATGCTTCCAAAATAAGAAGAAATTATATGTCTAAAAGAGAAAGAGGTAAGTGATAGACTTCAGTAACACTGGCAATAAATGCAGGACAAGATGAGGATGCCTGATATAATGTTAAAGAAAAAGTATTATGTAACATTGTGTTTGCAGTACTGATGAGTTCAGTGAAAAGAGAATCTCATAGAAAAGAGTATCTCATTCTTCTTAATGTATGTACACTTGTCCATTGCATGAACATAACAGCTTATTTAACCAATATGTTACTGATCTGCATCTGGATTTCTAGGTTTTCATGGAATTTTATTATGCACAGTTGCTTCAAACACTAGGACTTCCTCTTATGTTTATATCTTTTGAAAGAAACAATATCTCCACAGACGATTTATCTGTGCTGGCTGCTAGCTGACTTTGGGTACTTCTCAGTTCTTCCCTTTACCTTCCTAGTCAATATGAAAAGGGAAGGCAAGAAGGTCTCCTGTTTAGAGACTGTAAAGGTAGGTCTTGGTGATAAAGTCTTGGTGGTAAAGGCTAAAAGTATTAACCCAGAACAAATGTTTTTCCAGCTGTAACTGTGTGTGATTCCCTTGGCTTGATTCCGTAGAGGATGTAAGACAAGACTGTAGAATCTGCCCTCAAAGAGCTAAGTCAAGTATGGTGGCATATCTAATTCAAGACAAACTATAACGTCTCCTTTTCTCTCCTGGCAAAACTTGGTGGAGTGAATGTAGAAGTCACTGTATGCTTTAAATTAAAGCAACACAATAAATCTTGTATTGGAAGGTGCTTATTCTGGTCTCTTTGTGGAGACGAATTGGAAATTGTCTAGAAGAAGGAAAATTAGGTTAACCAAAGTTAAACTCATAAAAAATTGAGCATTAATTAAATATCTGTGGTCTGTGTTTCTCTTTGATCATAATTTCTCCCAATTTATAGACCTCTTTGATACCTGATTAATCCTTGTCAAAGATGCAGTTAACAATGATTATTACTGTGTATTAGGTTTTGCCTGGGCCCTGAAGAAACTATCCTAAATCACCAGCTATGATTGTCACTTGATTTCCTCACAGAGAACAATCAGAACTCCTTGTCTTAAGTGGCTTGGGATGTGAAACTAGTTAGTCTCTTAGATACTGTTAGAGGACCCTACAGAGCCCATTGGTGAAAGTTTGGAAAGCACTGGGCTTCTTAAGATTGATTCTTGTAGTGCTTCAGGAAAGATCACTGAACCAAAAGGATAACGGTGTTTCTGGTTCTGTTGTTAGTGTTCTCCATGGAAACATTGCTGAAGCTTCTGGACTCAATTTCCTTCCCCATGTGTGAATGTCGCTGAAAAGATCCAACTCCATTCTATCCCCATGTAACTTCAGAAACTAAGCAAAATGAAGACTCAAAATTCATTTCAAATAATGAAATGAATATATAACATAGAATGGAACTGGGAAAATACCTGGTTTAAATTCTGGAAAGTACCAACTATACAATTCTGGATAAGTTGCTTCATCTTGCTTAGTCTAATTTAATGCCCATCTCACAGGATGTTATGATGATTAATTTAATATCTTTGTATAACGTACAGTGTTATGTAATTTCTTCTTGTTTTTCTTGAGTAAATTCATATCCTTAAGCAACTCACTGTAAACAATAGTTACTTACTTGCTTAAATTACTCTTATCTTCTATTATCAGCTGAATTGTGTCCTGCTCAAGTTAATATGTGGAAGTCTTAACCCCCAATACCTCGTAATATGACTGTATTTGGAGATAAGGCCCTTAAGTAGGTAATTGAGGTCAAATGAGGTCAAATGAGTGGGCTCTAATCCACTATGACTGGTGTCCTTATAAAAAGAAAATATTAGGACACAGACATGCACAGAGAGAAGACCATGTGAAGACAAAAGGAAAACATGGCATCTACAAACCAAGAAGAGATACTTGAGAAGAAATCAATCCTGCTGACACCTTATCTCAGATTTCTAGCCTCTAGACCTGTGAGTGAGTAAATTTCTGTTGTTTAACCTCCTCAGTCTCTGGTACTTTGTCATGGCAGCTCTAGGAAACTAATACAACTTTTTATGGCCTCCTTGTCTCAAGTTGAAAGTTCAATATTTGGCATCATAGCTAGGAAACAAAAATATCATCTACATTCCTTGTTGTAGTCTTTCTTCCCCATTCTCATTGCTAGTAATTTCCATATTTGGGTCTGTTTTCTGTGCCTTGTAAACAGAGCGTTACGCTCATTTCTGGTCTTACTGCTAATATACAGTAAATGTGCAGATACTGAATAGATTTTGGAGAAGTGCAACATATATTTGGCACATGTATGTATGTGTGTGTATTCATATAATTTATACTTTTTCTCTATTTTCTTCCTTTGGTGTGAGCTAAGATTCTCTGCTTTTGTGACAAGTACTCCTGAATACTAATCCCTGAATTTAATTCACCAAAAATTGCCCAAAATAATAATAATATGGGGAAAGAGAGAGTGATAGAGGGAGAACAAACAATCAGGCAAGGGCAGTACTGTGAATTATTAGGGTCTTATAATAAGATTATGTTAGTCTAGAGGAAATGACCGTAAATATCATCAGTGAGCCCAGTTGGTCTTTACTGACTGCTAGACACATCCCTGAGTTCTGTTCTTAGTCTCCAACTGTATGATTACTACTGTCTGTTCTTAGTCTCCAACTGTATGATTACTACTGTCTGTTCTTAGTCTCCAACTGTATGATTACTACTGTCTGTTCTTAGTCTCCAACTGTATGAACAACTAAAGTCACTTAATGGAAAAGGAATATGTCTTTAGAGAATCAACAGTAATTTTTCTATCTGATTAAAAAGGACTGTTGAGTGTCTGGAAACCTCAGTCATATTTGTAAGCAGGAAAGCATTGGCTATTAAAAGTGGATGATGTAAAGAGATGAGCAGAAACTTTGGCGATAGGTATACCTGGATTTAATTCTCACTTCTACCGCTTGGTAGCTGGATAGCCTTAGGCAAGTTTCATACCTCCCTGAAATTCACTTAATTCAGTCTGTAAAATGGCATAATAACTTATTATAGCATCCTTTTAGGAATTTTAAATCAGTTATTGAAATAAAAGTACACAATATATAGACAAGTATGGATACCTCAATAGGTGTTTGACCTTTCATTTCTCCAGTATCCCACCCGCATCAAATAAAGAAAAATACTCTTTAAAATTTACGAATATTTCATTGTTGTAAAGTTAAAGCCATAAAAATAATCAAATGGCCTACTATCATACCGTTAGAAGAAAAAAAAAAAAGGTGTTCATGAGAGTTCCGTATTAGAATACAAGTTTTCCTTAGGCACCTGTTTATGTATGCTATTCTGCTCTTTACAATAAATAATTAAATTTAAAAGACTTAATTCCTCACTTTTAAGACCTTATTAGTTTACAAATTACATATTGACCTATGCTAAATTTTATACCGACCCATGCTAATGAATTCAGTACAGAAAACAAAAAACACTGCACTAAAGCAAATTATATATATATATTTTATATATATATATATATCTTAAATGCATTTATATCCTACCGTGTCTCATAAAGCATTGTGGTAACTCATCGGAATACAGACAATCAAATATAATGGCAAAAGCACTTAATATAAACAGTGCCAAGGAAACATAGAAGATGAAGAAAAGATGAGGGAAATGTGAACAGGAGGACGTGTAGTTAATTGAGTTGTATGTTTTGACCTTAAGCTTCTCTGTGTGGGGACTTCCCTGGTGGCACAGTGGTTGGGAATCCTCCTGCCAGTGCAGGGGACATGGGTTCGGGCCCTGGTCTGGGAAGATCCCACATGCTGCGGAGCAACTAAGCCCGTGCGCCACAACTATTGAGCCTGTGCTCTAGGGCCAATGAGCCACAACTACTGAAGCCCGCGTGCCACAACTACTGAAACCCCAGCTCCTAGAGCCCATGCTCTGCAACGAGAGAAGCCACAGCAATGAGGAGCCCGCACACCACAATGTAGAGTAGCCCCCACTCGCCCCAACTAGAGAAAGCCCATGTGCAGCAACAAAGACCCAACACAGCCAAAAATAAATAAATCTATTAAAAAAAAAAGATTCTCTGTGGATAAAACAACATGTAAATAATTGGTTACAAAGCCACATTATTTGAAGGTGCCAGACTGCACATTAACAGTCTGACACAAAGGGACAGCACAGGAAAACTATTCAAAGGTAAAGATTTTTAAATCTTTGCAGTTTGAAACCTTTTAGAGCAAGTATAATGAGCTCGACACACATTTCAACACTCAACATGTTAATCACATGTTCAAAGCATGTCTCAAAGTCATTGGAAATAGTTGCTGTCTCTGTCTCTGATATGTAAAACAGATCTGTGATGTGTAAAACTCAGGAGGTATTGATATCCACTTTTTGGCATCTGAACAGGAAACAAAGTTGTTTCGCAGTGATAATAAAGAATGAAGTAAATGCAACAGTGAAATAAAAGACAAAGTACTGAGGGAATGTATTAACAAAACGAATCCAACTAAATTCTGGTGACCTGGGGCCTACGGTTGTACACGCTGCATGGAAATACCCCAGCCTAAATACTGGCATAGGAGGAAGGGTACTGCTAAGCCCATCACAGTATAATCCTTTTAAATGTCCCTTTCAAGGTTGTCTCCACTCAACACTGAGTATAGGAAATCTTCCCATCAGGCAGAAACACTGGCTGTGCAATGATTGACCAAGAAATTAACACACTAATGAATAAATGATGCTAATTTATTTCTATCTCTGACAACGGGAAACAGCACACACTCTGTGTCAATGATATGTCCTCTTTCCCACTTTTCTAAATGGTCAATTATGTTTTTCCCTTCATTGCTTTATATCATGTGTGGCAGGCATGATGGGAAATGGCTACCAATGGTTCCGTTATTGATTTCTACCTTCCTTTCACTGTGGCTAAAGAAGATACTTTGTATGATTTCAGTTTCTTAAAAATGTATTGGTACTTGTATTGTGGCGTAACATACGGTCTTTCCTGGAGAATGTTCCATGTGTACTTGAGAAAAACGTGTATTCTGCTGTTGTTGAGTGGAGTGATCTATATATGGCTGTTAGGTTTAGTTGGTTAAATGTGTTAGTCAGTCCCCCTACCTCTCTACTGATCTTCTGTCTAGATGTGTTATCCATTATTGAAAGCAAGGTATTGATCTCCAGCTATTATTTTAGAACTATCTATTTCTTCCTTCAATTCTGTCAATGTCTGCTTCACATATTTGGGGGATGTTTGGTACATATATGTTTATAGTTGTTATATCTTCTTGATAGATTGAACTTGTTATCAACATATAGTGGCCTCCTTTTCCTCTTGTGATAGTTTTTGATTTAAAGTTTACTTTGTGTGATATTAATGTAGCCATCCCAGATCTATCTTCCTTCCTTCCTTCCTTTCTTTTTCTCTCTCTCTCTTTCTTTCTTTTTGTTACTATTTGCATGGGATATTTTATTCCGTGCTTTAACTTTCAACTAACTTGTGTCTCCTGAAATCAAGTGAGTTTTTTGCGGGCAGCATATACTTGGATTATGGATGTTTTTAAAGTCCATTCTGCCAATATTTATCTTTTTATTGGAGAGCTTAATCCACTTACTTTTTCAAAAATTACTGATGAGGAAGAACTTAATTCTGTCTGTTTCCTGGTTGTTTTCTGTATGTCTTATGCATTTTTTGCCCCTCATTTACTCCATTACTGACTTCTTCGTGCTTAGCCGATTTTGTTGTAGTGAACTCTTGATTCCTTTTTCATTTCTTTTTGCATATAGTCTATTGATATTTTCTTTGTGGTTATCAAGAAGATTACATTTACCCTTCTATAGTTCAACCAATATCATTTGAATTGAAACCAACTTCAATAGCACACAGAAACTCTGTTCCTCTACAGTTCCATTCCTCCTCCTTACATTATTGTTGTCACAAATTACACCTTTATACTTTGTGAGCCCAATAACATGGATTTACGATTATTTTATGCATTTGTTTTTTCAATCATGTAAGAAATAAAAAGTAGAGTTACAAGCCAGTAGCACAATACTGGCTTTAGTATCTGCCCATGTATTTATCTTTACTGGAGATTTCTATTTCTTTATACAGCTTCGAGTTGCTGTCTAGTGTCCTTTCATTTCAACCTGAAGGTTCAATTTAGCATTTGTCATAGGGCAGCGTTAGGAAGTTGTAAAACAAACGCCCTCAGCCTTTGTTCATCTGGGAATGTGTTAATTTCTCCCTAAGTTTTGAAACCAGTTTGGCCAAATATAGAATTCTTGGTGGACAGTTTTTTTCTTTCAGCACTTTAAATATGTCTGGCCTCTTGCCTCCATGGTTTCAGATAGGAAATTAGCTATGAATCTTTTTGAGGATCCCTGCTTTGTAACAAATTTGTTTTTTCTTTCTCCTTTGGGAGTAAAGATTCTTTCTGTGTCTTTTGGCATCTGAGAGTTTGATTATACTGTTTCTTGTTGTGGCGTTCCTTGAGTTTCTCTTAGTCCTGAAATCAGGCAAAGATTTACAGCAACCAAACACATACTGAACCAGGGAAGAGGCAATATGAAAATGGCAGGAAAGCTTTGTGTCATTTTTACTTGCCCTTGCCCCATCTACTCTTAGTGTAGTGGTGGTCTTAAAGTGGTGGGGTCTTAATGCAGTGATAGTCTTAAAGTAGCAGCAGACCATTCGTAGTATGGGGCCCTCAATCCTGCTTCAGGAGGGAGCAGAAGAGCCCATACTTTCGGATTATTATGTGTATCTGTTCTAACCTGTCTGGGAGCTACCTGAAGGACTGACACAAGATGCTTATCTCTGTCTTAGCTAACCTGGAACACAGTCTGGAAAAGCAGCGGTCATTGCTCAAAAAAAGTGCAAGGTGAACTAACAAAGCACAGATGGCTGGGGCAGAAGACTGTGCATTGAAATACAATAGACCACGTAAGATGCAGGAGCAAAAGTTGGGGGAGATTCTTTGGGAACTTAGAACATACAAAAAGTACACATGTGTCCAGAGAAATTAAGAAAGCCACATGCATACTCAAGATAAGATGCATGTTCTGAAAACACCAGAGGAGTCTCTAAGCTTTTACCATGGGCTGAGCCCTGACCTCAGTGCAGGTCAGCTAAATGTTGAAGGAGTGATCCAGCAATCTGCACAATGGGGAGAGGTGTGTGGTTTTGAGTGTGCATGTGGATGTGCTTGTGTATATTTGTTTTTGTTTGTCTTAGGTGCAGGAATTCAAGGACATCTCTGTCAAAACATTAGCTAAACATGAACTAAAGGAACAGAGACTTCAGTGCCTACATACGATAAGGGGTACAGTCATTGCAAAACTAGTTTGGAAAGGTCCCTATACAAACAGACTACTACAGCCTTCAACAATCAAAAGCCCAGAAAACCCTGGGAAAGTGGGAGAATCTGATTTCCATAGACACCACATTACAATATTTGAAAGCCAAATGTTCAACCAAAAAACTCACAAGGTATACAAAGACATGGAAAAGTATGGTCCATTTAAGAAAACAAATTAATTGATGAAACCATCCCTAAGGAAGCCCAGACTTTTCTCCATTGCATATTCTTGCCTCCTTTGTCATAGATTCATTGACCATAAGTGCATGGGTTTCTTTCTGGGCTCTCTATTCTGTTCCAGTGATGGATGTTTTTGTGCCAGTACCATACTGTTTTGATTACTGTAGGTTTGTAGCACAGTCTGAAGCCAGGGAGCGTGATTCCTCCAGTTGTGTTCTTCTTTCTCAAGACTGTTTTAGCTATTCAGGATCTTTTGTGTTTCCATACAAACTTTAAAATTATTTGTTCTAGGTCTGTGGAAAATGCCCTTGATATGTTGATACAGACTGCATTGAATGCGTAGATGTCCTTGGGTATGATGGTCATTTTAACAATATTAATTCTTCCAATCCGTGACCATGGTATATCTTTCCAGCTGTTTGTGTCATCTTTCATTTCTTTTATGAGAGTCATATAGTTTTCTGGGTACAGGTCTTTTACCTCCTTAGGCAGGTTTGTTCTTATGCATTTTATTCTTTTTTATGCGATTGTAAATGGGATTGTTTCCTTAATTTCTCTTTCTGATAGTTCACTGTGAGTGTATAGAAATACAAAATTTATATATAGAAATCTATTGTATCCTGCAAATTTACCAAGTTCATGTTTGAGCTCGAATAGTTTTTTGATGGTGTCTTTCAGATTTTCTATGTATCATGCCATCTGCAAACAGTGACAGTTTTACTTTTTCCTTTCCATTTTGGAGTCCTTTTATTTATTTATTTTTTCTTGTCTGATTGCTGTGGCTAGGACTTCCAAAACTCTGTTCAATAAAAGTGGTGAGAGTGGGCATCCTTGTCTTGTTCCTGATCTTAGGGGAAATGCTTTCAGCTTTTCACCATTGAGTATGTTAGCTATGTGCTTGTCATATATGGCCTTTATTATGTTGAGGTATGTTCCCTGTATGCCCACTTTCTGGAGAGTTTTTACCATGAATGGATATTGAATTTTTTCAAAAGCTTTTTCTGCATCTATTGAGATGATCGTATGGTTTTTAGTCTTCAGTTTGTTACTGTGATGATAAGAGACCTAAGACAGCTACAGAGGCTAAGTGACCTTTCCTTCCCTCAATGGGTAGGTATCCTTGTTCTGCCTTCTAATTGAGTTAGTATCTGAGTAAAGAACTGCCAGGTGTCATTTAGTTCACAATACACTGCTGTGGCAATATAGAAATGAATTTGCCTAAGTCATTTGGCTTTTCTCAATTATAGTAAATGAATATACTGAATGAATGCTTCAACTTAAGGAAATGTTCTTAAAAATATATTAATGTAGGCAACTTCAGTGGAGAACTGAAATCAAAACAAAACATTCAGGTAAAGGGTTGAAATAAAAGTACACTCAGTTGTATCCAGTTTCCTCTTGTAAATCTCTCTTTTTAATTTGAGTGGACAGTCACTTGAGAATATCTGACTTGGGGCTAAGGAAATCTAAGCCTTCTTGGCCACACTGTATTCTCTTATGTCATTTACTAAAGACACCAGTTGGGTTGCTGAAAAAAGCGTGGGAAAAATCAATCCCTCACATCCAAAGGGTGGCTCTTGAAACTATGTGTGTTGTTGTAGTTATTTTGCTCTTCTGGCCTCAGAAGTTCTAATCTTAACCTTAGCCCCTCATGGAGAGAGACTTTGTAAACCAATTCCCACATTACTCATTATGTGACTGTTGAAAAAGAGCAACCCAGCTCTTTTCCTGTGCTTTCAACCAGTTATCTTCTTCAAAAATCTGTTTGGATTGTTATACCTTAATCTTGCCTGGCAAGGGACTTATGGGAAGGTTCTTATTGTTTGAAAGTTTGGTGCCAGTATCTGCAAAGAAAGAAGAAAGATGTGTGTATCAAACATCCCAATAGTGAAGGTGTGTGAAAGCAACTTTTGAAAAAGTTAATCTGTCAGAGTTTAGCCGTATTATTACATTTTATTTTATTCATTGAAAATAAATAATTATCAATGAATCCTTTCTAGATTTTCTGGTTTCCCAAAGTTCCCTGTATTCACATTCTAAGAGGAAAAATGGTATTTTAAGTCAGTGCTCTCCACCTTATATTATTTATAATCACTCCTCGTGACCTCTTCCTTCCAAGAAACTTGATCCTGAGAAGTGTCCTTTGTTTGTCTTTGTGGAATAAGTGATGAGGATGCATCCTGGAGACCTGTGAGATGTTTAACTTGTGGCATAATGAAACTAGGATGGAGAGTTCTGGAAAGATCTGGAAAGGTGGCTGGTAGAGTGTGACCAGATGTGGTGGGAGAAGAGAGACGTACAGAGAGAGGGAGAGGAAATTTTCAGAGGGAGAAAATGAAACAAATAATTAAATAAGTTTTGTTGTGTGGTGTGGGACGCAAGCCTTTCTCTCCCCCTTTCCTTCACAATGTCTTTGTTAAAGACTGTGTTTTTCATTAGTTTTACTAAGATAGGATTTGCTGTTTTGTTTGGATACTGAGAATGGACCCATGGAAACAGTTACATTTGGGTTATCTCTGACTGTCTTTAATGAAGAACATAAATATTGGCCACACTATCTATGCACATGCTATCACCATGCCTTTTTTGTTCTCTGTTCATATATCTAAGTCCTCTTCTTTCTTTAAGGTCAATCTCAAATCTCATCTGAAATGTACATTTATTGATAGATTCAACCCATAATGAACTGTCCCTTCTTTGTCCTCCTTAGGCTCTGATTATTTACAAAAACTCATTTTTGAACTTAGAAACTGTCCAATGTGATATATTAGTTATTTCACCAGCATATGTTATATCCTCAACACAATTATACACTTTTGTGGGGCTGGGATCATACATTCTGTAATTTTTCTCAGTACTTACACTTACTTTGATAAAAAGCGCATTCATTCATCTAAACATCATTTATTGGATGTTAATTAAATATCTCAACTCAGTAAATATTGTTTGAATGAATGCATGCATGAATGAGGGAGTGTGCAATAGGTAGCCTAATGTACCGCCCAATGTGAGAAAACCAAAAACATAAACACAAAAGCAAGCCAAAAAGTGGACCAGGACTTTCTGCAAAATATCCTGCTTTTTGTTGGATGATGCCATGAAAATCAAGATGCTCCTGAAAGGTCTTAATAGCTGACCAAGAATAGTAAACAATTGAAATTCTCTCAGGCTTCTTCAACCCTATCACTGGACACATTTATACCTCTCAGGAGTGGTATTAAAAGAAGAGATTAATAAAGCTTTTATAGATGAGTTGATAAATCTCTAAATATTTAAGTCTTCATTGCCTGCTAGGTTTTCTCTATTTTGGGTTTCCAAAAGATTTTCAATAAACCACAGGATAATTAAAAATTAGACATTATCGTTCTTACCTTGATGTTTTTTGATGGTAAACACCTTTTTATTGTCTCCATAGTGCTGCCTAGTTTCCACCAGTACAGTACTTAAGTGAATTTTGCTCTGGATGTTGAATATTACTTAAATAACTAAAGTAACTTCCTCAGAATTATTATTCTGTTCTGGTTAGGATACTATCTGCTCTGGTTTGTTAAAATTTCCCTTTAGAGTGGTTTTAATTTTGTTTCTGATAGGGTCCTAGGATTTATTGCCACACCCATCCTGCATCTGTTTTTCTTTGAATTACTCTCCTTGCAGTTTCTGATTCATACAGGGCCTTACAGGTTAGTGACAACCTGGCCATCACAACGCTGGGAAGGAGAGGCCTACTTTTCAGAGGTGTTGATGTTTTCTGTACCTGAAGGTTTTCAAGAGATATCAATCTTCCTCACCACCGCCCTTGGCCCTCTTAATGGACTAAGCAGTTCCTCATGAAATTTCTGTAGGATATCTGTACCAACTTCTCAATATTGTTCCATCCTGAGTCTAAATTCCTGGCCTCAAGGTAATGTTAGATTTCTAGCTCCAGCCCCTATTTACATAAGGCCTATACTAAGGAACGGAACCCACAGACATCAGTCCGCTCTTCTTTCTCTGGATTTAATTTCTCTGTTACTTTCTGAAACATGCAGGTGTTCCTTTCTTTCTTTTAATCTCAGCTATGTCCTTTTAACTTTTTCAAAATTGACCCAGAATTTACGTGTGTCTCCAGTAAGAGTACATTAAATTGAGGTTAGTCTGCTATTCTACTGGCATATTTGAGATCCAGATAATTTGCTACTTCACTGGATTCAATGACCTATATATTTCAGGCATCTAAAACTCACCATGTCCCAAATTTCCCTCCTTATAGTTAGTAATTTTCTTGGGAATCTGGATGACATAAAATGGAATAAAGTTAGTGAGTGGCCCAGGAATGCCTGAAAGTTTGTTTGTCAGAGTGGCCAGGGAAAGTTAAGCAAGGAAGAAAAGCAAATGAAAAACAGAATCACATTATTATGGCTGAGTTTACTCCCAGGATTCCATGCAGAGCTCTCTGTAGAGCTGGGTTGGGTTATAACTTAAGCCAGAGCTCTACGTGGGGCTGACACCGTCTCATGCCAAGCTCTCAGTTCTGGGCTCACGTCATCTCTGATCCACTCTGTGGAGTGGAAACTTTGGAGGAATGGCCAATGTGTTCCGCGGCGTAGGAAGAGGGAAATTGTGAATGTGACTTTCTAAATTGTGGAGGAACTAACCACTGTAAATGTGCCTTGAACTATGTTGTTTAATTTGACCAGTCAGATCAATGACATTCCCCTTCAATGAAATGCTGCTACGTATATGAGCAGAAAAACAAAACTGGTATAAGGAATAGATAGCTAGTGGGAAGCAGCCGCATAGCACAGGGAGATGCGCTCGGTGCTTTGTGACCACCTAGAGGGGTGGGATAGGGAGGGTGGGAGGGAGGGAGATGCAAGAGGGAGGAGATATGGGGACATATGTATAACTGATTTGCTTTGTTATAAAGCAGAAACTAACACACCATTGTAAAGCAATTATACTCCAATAAAGATGTTACCAAAAAAAACTGGTATAAGGAGATGGAGAGACTGGGAGTCTTATTTTCCCACCAATTAACTTTGCCTCTGACCATGACCTTCCCTTTGAGTCTCCTAGACCTTGGGGATGATCGCAGCCCCTTGGGTTGGGTGACGGCAACCCCATCTTCACTAGAACCTCTATAGTTAACTTTGATTTTTCCCACTCCGTCTATCCATCCCATGTATGCAGTCAGACATTTGATCTTGGACTTTTCCTGACAAAATATGCTTGAATATAACCATTTCTTTTCACTCCCACTGTTACTGCTATTGTCACTGCCTTAACTAGGGCTTTATCTTTAAGTTCTTTATATAAATATATAAATATCTATATATAAATATAATATACAAATAAATAAAATATAATATTAATTCTGATGATTTTAAAGTCTTTTCTTGATAAAGACTTTTCCTGATAAAGACACACAATATCTTATATAAATATTTTTGTATTATCTGTTCTTTTCTTAGAATTTTAGCCATATGATTCTATCTCTTGGTTTGTCTAGAACTTTTTGATTGAATGCTGGCTATTTTATTTGGCTTTTTTTGTTTTTCTCAGTGGAAACGTTGTTTTGCTTCAAAATATTTTATTCTACCTGGAAGTAGCAAATCTTCAAATTACAATTTTTTAAATGCTTTCAAATATCAATACTATAGGTGTCACAAAATCTAGAAAAATGACATTTAAAAATGAACTACTGCCAGATGTGTCTCTATAAAACTTTTCCCCCACTCTTTTAGCTATATATTCTTTAACTGCCTCCTCATACGACAGTTTATGTATTTTCGAAATAAAATTTTAAGAAATAAACTTTGTAGTTTTTAGACATAGATTTCTTGTAGCATGGTTGATTAGAATTTGCTTCTAGTTATTAATAGTTTAGAAAAGTTTATTTCAGCTTCACAGTTTATTATTGATAATGTCACATTCATTTTCATTGTTAACTTTGAGAAAACCTCTATGGATTACTTCCTCATAAGTATTTACTATTATAAATGCATTACTGATTTCAGTACTGCTATAGGTTTGTGCATTACAGGGATTCTGATAAAATACTCATTCATACCATTCCATTACACACATTGTTGATGGAGTATATTTATTCATTCATTTATTTATTTATTTATTTATTTATTTATTTTTGGCTGTGTTGGGTCTTCGTTGCTGTGCGCAGGCTTTCTCTACTTGCAGGGACTGGGGGCTACTCTTCGTTGCGGTGCACAGGCTTCTCATTGCGGTGGCTTCTCTTGTTGCAGAGCACGGGCGCTAGGCACGGAGGCTTCAGTAGTTGTGGCTCGCAGGCTCAATAGTCGTGGCTCATGGGCTCTAGAGCGCAGGTTCCGTAGTTGTGGCACACCGGCTTAGTTGCTCCGTGACATGTGGGATCTTCCCGGACCAGGACTCGAACCTGTGTCCCCTGCATTGGCAGGTGGCTTCTTAACCACTGCGCCATCAGGGAAGCCCCTGGAGTATATTCTTGACAGAAGAAAATTTCCATTTTGACTAAGCATTGATGAGAACTGAATCTTTGACTTATCTTTCACATGCCTGATGATTGAAATAATTTTCCACAGATTAGCTTCTGGTTTTGTACTTTTCAGTTCTTTTTTTTCTTCTTCAAACGCACATGCTTTGAGAGCTGTGAAGTGCAAGACATGGCTATATTGTAAGGTGGTTTTTGTCCTTATGCTTCTGTGTCTTGTGCTAGGTTAAGTCAGTAGAGTAGTCAGTATGAGTACTGGAAGTTATTCCTGTAATGCGATAGTATATAGTCAATTACATATGGCGGTGTCTGAAAATCACATAATAGCCTCACTTAAAACATCTCCTTAGGGCTTCCCTGGTGGCACAGTGGTTGAGAGTCCACCTGCCGACGCAGGGGACACAGGTTCGTGTCCCGGTCCGGGAAGCTCCCACATGCCGCGGAGCGGCTAGGCCCGTGAGCCATGGCCGCTGAGCCTGTACGTCCAGAGCCTGTGCTCCACAACGGGAGAGGCCACAACAGTGAGAGGCCCGCGTACCACAGAAAAAATAAAATCTCCTTAGCCAGATTTCAAAAAAGCCTGTGGCCATTCCAATATGATCCAACATAGCGGAATATGATAGAAGGAAAATTGGCAAAGAAAGAGACGCTGGTCTTACCTGATGGAAGTTAAAATATCTCACTTTTGACAATTTTGCAAAAACTTATAATTCCATGAACTAATTTCTAGGGTTCTTCATAGGACCTAAAAAGGAACCCATAGAGTTGTGGAACAACAATAGAAGCTGCTGTGATGAGAAGCCCAGGCACCGCAACAAAGAGTAGCCCCCGCTCGCCACAACTAGAGAAAGTCTGCACGCAGCATTGAAGACCCAACGCAGCCAAAATAAAAATAAATAAATAAAGATAAATAAATTTAATTTAAAAAAAGTAAGACTCAGGTTTGAGGCATGAGAAGTATGATGAGAAATTAGCTAATCCTTTCAGAACTTTTAAAATATCAAACTCAGTCTCTAAGATTTTAGCATTATATACAACATCGGTTACTTGTTAGTGGTTTGGGAAGGCCAATTTAAAATTTTCTGATCTTACTGTATTGAAATTCACGGCCCTAATGTTTTCCACATTGACTGTATGAATGATGAAGTAAAGTCAATCGTGTATTTCCCTTCCAACTGGACAGAAAACAAAATTTTAAAAAGTGTTTGGACTACTGACTTTTGATTTCTTCTAAGGCAAGTGTATAGGTAATTTTTATTCCCTGATTAGGAGGAAGATGGTGGAAGAGGGCAGGGTTAAGAATTAAGATTTCAAGAGCGTGAGAGGTAGATGGCCAACCAGAGTTCCTAAGTTTCAGTGCGTGTAACTGTTGCCGCCGCTTAAGCCTGCCAAAGCAGTGGTATGGCTGCTGCCCTCGTATTTGCTACCTCTAGAAACATTCTTGCCAGTAGTGGCAGCAGCGGGACTCAATTACCCCCTTTTCTCACTCTCTCCAGAAGCTCCAGATGGCGTCTTCTGTGGGCAACGTGGCCGACAGCACAGAACCAACGAAACGTATGCTTTCCTTCCAAGGGTTAGCTGAGTTGGTACATCGAGAGTATCAGGCAGGAGATTTTGAGGCAGCTGAGAGACACTGCATGCAGCTGTGGAGACAAGAGCCAGACAATACTGGAGTACTTTTATTACTTTCATCTCTACACTTCCAGTGTCGAAGGCTGGACAGATCTGCCCACTTTAGTACTCTGGCAATTAAACAGAACCCTCTTCTGGCAGAAGCCTATTCGAATTTGGGGAATGTGTACAAGGAAAGAGGGCAGTTGCAGGAAGCGATTGAGCATTACCGGCATGCATTGCATCTCAAACCAGATTTCATCGATGGTTATATTAACCTGGCAGCCGCTTTGGTAGCAGCAGGCGACATGGAAGGGGCAGTACAAGCTTACGTCTCTGCTCTTCAGTGCAATCCTGATTTGTACTGTGTTCGCAGTGACCTGGGGAACCTGCTCAAAGCCCTGGGTCGCTTGGAAGGAGCCAAGGCATGTTATTTGAAAGCAATGGAGACGCAACCGAACTTTGCAGTAGCTTGGAGTAATCTTGGCTGTGTTTTCAATGCACAAGGGGAGATTTGGCTTGCAATTCATCACTTTGAAAAGGCTGTCACGCTTGACCCCAATTTTCTGGATGCTTATATCAATTTAGGAAATGTCTTGAAAGAGGCACGGATTTTTGACAGAGCTGTGGCAGCTTACCTTTGTGCCCTAAGCTTGAGCCCAAATCATGCAGTGGTACATGCCAACCTGGCTTGTGTATACTATGAGCAAGGCCTGATGGATCTGGCAGTAGACACCTACAGGCGAGCTATTGAATTGCAACCACATTTCCCTGATGCTTACTGCAACCTAGCCAACGCTCTGGAAGAGAAGGGCAGTGTTGCCGAAGCAGAAGATTGTTACAATACAGCTCTGCGGCTGTGTCCCACCCATGCAGACTCTCTGAATAACCTAGCCAATATCAAAGGAGACCAGGGAAACTTTGAAGAGGCAGTTCGCTTGTATTGTAAAGCATTAGAAGTCTTCCCAGAGTTTGCTGTTGCCCATTCAAATTTAGCAAGTGTATTGCAGCAGCAGGGAAAACTGCAGGAAGCTCTGATGCATTATAAGGAGGCTGTTCGAATCAGTCCTACCTTTGCTGATGCCTACTGTAACATGGGAGACACTCTAAAGGAGATGCAGGATGTTCAGGGAGCCTTGCAGTGTTATACTCGTGCCATTCAGATTAACCCTGCACTTGCGGATGCCCACAGCAATCTGGCTTCCATTCACAAGTATTCAGGGAATATTCCAGAAGCAATTGCTTCTTATCGCACTGCTCTGAAGCTTGAACCTGATTTTCCTGACGCTTATTGTGATTTGGCTCATTGCCTGCAGATTGTCTGTGATTGGACAGACTATGATGAGCGAATGAAGAAGTTGGTCAGCATTGTGGCTGGCCAGCTGGAGAAGAATAGGTTGCCTTCTGTGCAGCCTCATCATAGTATGCTCTATCCTCTTTCTCATGGCTTCAGGAAGGCTATTGCTGAGAGCCATGGGAACCTCTGCTTGGATGAGATCAGTGCCCTTCATAAACCACCGTACGAACATCCAAAAGACTTGAAGCTCAGTGATGGTCGACTGCGTGTAGGATACGTGAGTTCTGACTTTGGGAATCATCCTACTTCTCATCTTATGCAGTCTATTCCAGGCATGCACAATCCTGATAAATTTGAGGTATTCTGTTATGCCCTGAGCCCAGATGATGGCACAAACTTCCGAGCGAAGGTGATGGCAGAAGCCCATCATTTCATTGATCTTTCTCAGATTCCATGCAATGGGAAAGCAGCTGATCGCATCCATCAAGATGGTATACACATCCTTGTAAATATGAATGGTTATACCAGGGGTGCTCGAAATGAACTCTTTGCTCTCAGGCCAGCTCCTGTTCAGGCAATGTGGCTGGGCTACCCTGGGACCAGTGGCGTGCTTTTCATGGATTATATCATCACTGATCAGGAAACTTCACCTGCTGAAGTTGCTGAGCAGTATTCTGAGAAACTGGCTTATATGCCCCGTACTTTCTTTATTGGTGATCATGCTAATATGTTCCCTCACCTGAAGAAGAAGGCAGTCATCGATTTTAAGTCCAATGGGCACATTTATGACAATCGGATTGTGCTGAATGGCATCGACCTCAAAGCATTTCTTGATAGTCTCCCAGATGTGCAGATTGTCGAGATGAAATGTCCTGATGGAGGAGACAACGCAGACAGCAGTAATACGGCTCTTAATATGCCTGTCATTCCTATGAATACTATTGCAGAGGCAGTTATTGAAATGATTAACAGAGGACAAATTCAGATAACAATTAATGGATTCAGTCTTAGCAATGGACTGGCAACTACCCAGATCAACATTAAGGCTGCCACTGGAGAGGAGGTTCCCCGTACCATTATTGTAACCACCCGTTCTCAGTACGGGTTACCGGAAGATGCCATTGTGTACTGTAACTTCAATCAGTTATATAAAATTGACCCATCTACTTTGCAGATGTGGGCAAATATTCTGAAGCGTGTTCCCAATAGTGTACTGTGGCTGTTGCGTTTTCCAGCAGTAGGAGAACCTAATATTCAACAGTATGCACAAAATATGGGCCTTCCCCAGAAGCGTATCATTTTTTCACCTGTTGCTCCTAAAGAGGAACATGTTCGGAGAGGCCAGCTGGCTGATGTCTGCTTGGACACTCCACTCTGTAATGGACACACCACAGGGATGGATGTCCTTTGGTCAGGGACACCCGTGGTGACTATGCCAGGAGAGACTCTTGCTTCCCGAGTTGCAGCTTCCCAGCTCACTTGTTTAGGCTGTCTTGAGCTTATTGCTCAAAATAGACAAGAATATGAAGACATAGCTGTGAAACTGGGAACTGATCTAGAATACCTGAAGAAAATTCGTGGCAAAGTCTGGAAGCAGAGAACATCTAGCCCTCTGTTCAACACCAAACAATACACAATGGACCTAGAGCGGCTCTATCTACAGATGTGGGAGCATTACGCAGCTGGCAACAAACCTGATCACATGATTACGCCTGTTGAAGTCACTGAGTCGGCCTAAATAATGACTGTGTGCACAGGAGAATTACCCTGTACCTGAGCCTCAACCTTCTGGGGGAAAGGGAACTACTTTTTTTCTTATCTGTACAATACCATGCTGCAGATGGGTGACAGTCAATGATAAGAAATAGCACAGCCAGACTTGCTTCCTGCATGATCATGATCACGATAGGGAGAGACACAAGAGATGGGAAACTGCTGTTGCACAAGGAGTCTCCATAGAATTTTGCAGCAGCCAGGTGTCTGGAAGGTCTGGAAGGTAAGTCTGGAAGGTCTGATCTCCCTTGGTCTTCCATGGGATGGATGGTTAGTGTGGAAGGGAGATAGAGATTGCCCAGCCGTTTTGTGATTATCATGGATTGATCGAGTCTTCTGAATTAATATTTTTCTTTATATTTTGGGTATTGGAGCTTTTAAAAATGTTTGGTTTCGGGTATTTGTATTCATGTGAAGTGTGTATGATTCTCTTGAGATAAGCTTTTAAGCTAAAATATTCCTTGTTTTAGTTTCTGAACTCTACAGATAAATGGGGACTTTGCTGGTGTAGTCTTTTTATAGGTTTTATAAACCACTTGAGCCTATATCAGTCATTTTAGTGTCTGACATAATGTTTGGAACTATCAGTGCTTTGTTGGTTTATAGATGATGGCTTAAATTCTTTTCCTGATCCGTTTGCTTCTTCCCTTCCCCCCACTTTAAAAATTCTCCTGTAACTTGGCTAACAAAAAACCAAGTCTGATTCAAAACCTCCCAGAGTGTTTCTCTTAACCGCATCATCTGGTGCCAAATGAAGATTCTTAGGAGCGATTATTAATTCTGAAGGGCACAGTTGTGGTACTGTCACTGATGATAATAATAATGGATTTTTGGCCTAGAGTTTTGACCTATTTCACCAGTGTTTTACCGTTGGCTGCCCCTCTATGCTGCTTCCAAAAGTGATAGTGTGTGTTAAGATTTTTACTTTCATTTCTAATGTTTGTTTGTTTTTTTTAGTGAATCCTGTTCTTCCTTTTTCTTTCAGCAGAAATGAAATCCCAGGTAAGTATAAGTATTCAAATATTTGATCAGTAAGTCACAGTTATCTCCAGTACATTAAATAACTTTCATCAAAAAACATGTTATAGGTAAAAAGCTCTGAAGGACCAGCTATGTATATGATAATTATGTTTCAGACCTTCTAGGGTATTATATATAATAACTTGTCTTCTGGACGTGGTCTTGAAGTCTTTATGGATTCAGTCTCAGTAGTAGCAAACTGCACTGCTACTTGGTTTGGAG
The DNA here is from genome assembly GCF_964270905.1 of Leucopleurus acutus. NCBI lineage: Eukaryota > Metazoa > Chordata > Mammalia > Artiodactyla > Delphinidae > Leucopleurus > Leucopleurus acutus. The sequence goes on from NW_028138475.1 coordinate 23,670, forward strand.
TACAAATTAGACTTTAGCCCTCCTGGAGGTTGAGTTTTTGGTATTGAAAACCATAGGAATGAAATTATTGTATTTCAACAAAGGATCGAGGGCTTGAGGCTTAAACAAGGCAACATACGTGTGGGAAGCAGTCAGCCTTGAGGGCAGGTAAGGACATGCCAGGCATGCGGCCGCTGCTCGAAGGGACTGTCCCTACTTGTTCCCCTCCTTGTTCCATTCCATGGGAGATAAATCACCAGGGCCCAGAGGTCAGAAAGAATGTAAAATGAGACAAGCAAAGCTGTCTCCCCCCTGCACATGCAGGTTATTTTTGATGCTTCTGGGTTTATGGGTTTCCTCCCAGGGAAGTTAACCTTGAGCCGAGACAGTCTGTAGATAATGTAAACCACCATCTGGCAACCTTCCGATTTCTAGTCTATATAATCTGCAACTGTAGCATAATAAAATTTGCCTTGCAACCATCAGTTGTCTTGGTCCTTCTGACCCCATCCGTCGGTGCTACTTCAGTTCCTTACCCCTTCCCTTCTGACCCTGGGCGGTGAGATCCTCTTTCTCCGGCTGGTCCGCGGCAAGTGGCACTCGAACAGGGACCTGAAGCGTGAAGGCAATTAAAAGAAAAAGAAAGTGCAGGTAAGAGAACCCTTATGCAAAATATGTGTGGCCACCAGTAAAAGTGGAACTAATAGAGGCATAAGGCAATAGTCAGAAGTAAAATAAGATGGGGCAAAAGGGCTCAAAGATGTATGAATTATTTGCTCAGGTTTTACTTTCGATGCTTAAAGCTCGGGGTAATAAAGTTTCTACCTCACAGTTGACTGAATTTTTACAGAATATCCATGGTGTATCTCCCTGGTTTCCTGATGGCGGCTCTGTTGACATAGAAATCTGGCAGAAAGTTGGAGAAGATTAAAAGATTATTACAAGTCTCGAGGGCCTACTCATACTCCTGTTGTTACATATAGTTTGTGGAATCTGATAAAAAATATGTTTAGATTCTTCTCATGATAGTGTTGATTTGAATGTAAAGTCAGAAAAACATAAGCCTCTGACAGAAGGAGAGACTGTATTATCAGCTACTGTGTCGCCACTTCCTAAACCGAAAGAGCTAATTAATTTAAATATTTTAGATGAAGAGGAACATTTTGACTTAACAGATGAGGCTTGTAAACATAAAAGAGAGAAATATCCTGAGGATGATTTTCTAATGGCTGTGATAGATAAGTCAGTGAAAAAGCTGCAGGTTAATAAGGACTGTCTTCCTCAAAAATCCACATCTGTAAAAATGCTGAGTCCCTTGCAGCGCGCTGTACAAGGAGCAATAAAACGAGGAGAAGATCCTATTTTCTGTTGTCCCGTCATAGAAAGACCTGATCCTAATAATCCTCAACAAGCTACTAGGGAGCATCAGGCTCTCCCTTTGAAAGGTTTGAAAGATTGAAAATCTGCCTGTGCTCAATATGGGCCCACTGCTCCTTTTACTACTGCTATGGTTGACAGGAGAAGCTCTTCCCCCCGCTGATTGGAAGTCTATTGCACGAGCTTGTTTAAATGGTGGAGATTATTTAATATGGAAGTTTGATTTTTATGAACGGGCTGCTGAACAAGCAGAAAAGAATGCTGCCCATAATATTCCAGTTGATTACCATATGCTGATTGGGGAAGGACAATATCTTTCTTTACAAGATCAATTAACTTATCCCTTTGTTGCTTATCCTCAAATAAATCATTTGGCATTACAAGCCTGGAGGAAATGTCCTTCTACACACAAAACTGAAGATCTTTCAAAACTTAGACAGGGACCTGATGAACCATATGCTGATTTTGTAGATAGGTTGTCACAGGCGGTGGGGAGACTCATTGTGGACGGACTCACTGGTATGATTGTAGTTAAGCAACTTGCTTTTGAAAATGCTAATAATGCGTGTCAGGCTGCGATTCGACCTTGGAGAAAACGGGGAACATTGGAGGATTATATTCACCTTTGTGCAGACATTGGGCCTACTTATATACAGGGTGCTGCTGTGGCTGCAGCATTAACTAAAGTGGGGTTTAAAAACAATCAAAAGAAAACAAAGACTTGTTTTAAATGCAGAAAGGCAGGTCATTTTGCTAGAGAATGTAGATCTTTTAATTCTAACCCTAGTCCTTCCTTCCCTACTCAGAAACCTCCAGATGGTCAGAAAATCCCTGGTTTATGCCCTAAATGCAATAGGGGAAAACATTGGGCACAGATGGTTGCTCAGTGGGCCACAAGGATGGGCCACCACTGTCGGGAAACTCCGCCCGGGGCCTTCCCCAGCCCCAACAAATAATAAGGGTAATGTCTGTGTATCCTCCTCAAATTATCAATCAGACATTAACCAAAAACAAAAACATACAATATCCTCGCTCTCCGGAGCAACACCAGGAAGCGCAGGACTGGAGCTCAGTACCTCCGCCCGATATGTATTAACTCCTGAAATGGGTCCTCAGGCCCTCTCTGCAGGCATCTGTGGACCTTTACCCAAGGGTTTGATGGGACTATTATTGGGAAGAAGTAGTGTCACCATGAAAGGTTTAACTGTTATGCCAGGAGTCATGGTTTCTGACTACGAAGGAGAAATAAAAGTCATGGCACAAACTATTAAAAATATAATAACTATTTCTCCTGGTGATAAAATTGGACAATTGCTACTTTTGCCCTTTGTACCTCATGGACAAAGTTTACAACATCAAAAGAGAGAAACAAAGGCTTTTGGATCGTCTAATGCTGCCTACTGGATTCAGAAGATAGGGAAAGAACGTCCAGAAATGAAATGAACCATTAATGGAAAGGTTTTTTCAGGTTTGTTAGACACTGGAGCTGATGTCTCTGTTATGACGCAGATACACTGGCCTAAACGTTAGCCCATTAGTCCTACTATTACAGAACTTCACGGAATAGGACAAAGTTCTTCTCCTATGCAAAGTAGTCAGTTTTTTTTATGGCAAGATAGTGAGGACCATTCAGGATACTTCCAGCCTTATGTTTTGCCTGGGCTGCCTTTAAACCTCTGGGGCCGAGATATATTAAAAGAAATGGG
>NW_028138474.1:0-26139 GCF_964270905.1 Leucopleurus acutus
TAGGGAAATTAAAATCAAAAAGACACAGCCACCCCAAAATTTACAACGGCTCTGTTTACAGGAGCCTCTTCTACAGTACAAGTTAAATATCCCAGAGAACAAATAATTGATAAAGAAGTTGCGGTACTTATGTACAACAGAATACCACTCAGCAATGAAATCTGTGTCACCAGGCCTGTACCAGCATAATGAGTGGATTGAGGCATGATGATTCTAAGTGAAATAAGTCACACAGAAAAAGAAACATCATAAGGTATCACTAATGCACGGAATGTAAACTTGGCTACACATGAACTGAATTACAAAACAGAACAGGGTCTCAAGTTTAGAAAACCAACTTATGCTTGCTTAAGGGGAAAGGTGAGTTGGGGTGCTGCATAAAACCAGAGTTTGAAATTAGCACAGATACCGTTCCATAAGCCAAATACGTAATAGACAAGACCTACCCCTTGCTCAACGAAATGGACTCAACAATGAGGTATCACCTCACACCTGTTAGAATGGGCATCATCTGAAAATCTACAAACAACAAATGCTGGAAAGGGTGTGGAGAAAAGGAAGCCTCTTCCACTATTGTTGGGAATATAAATTGATACAGTCACTATGGAGAACAATATGGAGTTTCTTAAGAAACTAATAATAGAATTACCATATGATACAGCAATCCCAGGACTGGACATATACCCAGACAAAACCATAAATCAAAAAGAGACATTCACCGCAATGTTCATTGCATCACTATTTACAATATCGAGGTAATGGAAGCAACCTAAATGCCCACAGACAGACGAATGCATAAAGATGTGGTACATATATAAAATGGAATATTACTAAGCCATGAAAGGAATGAAATTGGGTCATTTGTAGAGACGTCGATGGATCTAGAGACTGTCATACAGAGTGAAGTAAGTCAGAAAGAGAAAAACAAATCTTGTATATTCATGCATATATGTGGAACCTAGAAAAACTGTACAGATTAACCGTTTTGCAAGGCATAAATAGAGCAACAGATGTAGACAACAATCGTATGGACAACAAGGGGGGAAAGCTCTTGGAGGGGTGGTGGTGGGAGGAGTTGAGAGATTGGGATTGGCATGTAAACATTTATATGTATAAAATAGATAACCAATGAGAAGCTGCTGTATAAAAATATAAAATAAAATTCAAAATTAAAAAGAAATAAAATTTAAAAAATAAAACAGAAAAAACAATTATTCCCTTCACATACATGTATTTATATGAATAAATTATTTCCATGCTTATATCTGTAAATACAAAAAAGAGGAATAAAATCTACCTTGAACCAAAAACGAAAAAGAGAAACAAAAAAACAGAACCCACCAGTTACTCAGAGGAAAACCGTATCAGGGCACTTGCTCCAGTTGTAAACAATTCTGAAGTTGGTCAGTGGTGGGGAATTGTCTCCCATTCAGCCAGCAGCCCCCACACAACAAGCGTCCTCATTGCAAAGCTGGGGCACCGTGCCGAGGCATCTGTGAGTAAACGTGAGCTGAACCCCAGGCCAGTTGCTGCTGAACTGTTCCCGCCCTTCCCAGGTAAAACACCTGAATATATACAAGGACTTGAAAGCCTAGAGGAAGGGCCATGGAGCCACACGAGTGACAGCATGCCAGCTGACTTGGTGCCTGCAGGCCAGCCAGGATGGTCCTGGCCCTGGGTGCTCTTCTGGAAGATTTCCATTTCCCTGCCTGAGATACCCGTCCTGTCCCTGCCCCCACTGCTTTTTTCCTTCCTCACCTCTGCCCAGGGAGAAATTCCAGCAGCAGGTATGGGTGACACATCCTCTTCTTTAGCAGGTGGCAGCCTGGCAACTGCTGCAGAAAGTCCAGCAGAGCCCCACTCACACTGGGCCACCCACAAAGCCGTGGCCTCTCACTCCCTCCCACCAGCCCAGCCCCGAGACTGCTGACAGGGCAGAGAAAATGGCGTCAGGCACAGCTGCAGGGGCTTTTGCTGCCTGGAGTGGTATTTATATTGATCTCAACCCAGGCACACCTGGGGAGGGCTGGCCGGCATGGTAAGGCTGCCCAGGTCAGCCAATCATCACCCCTCAGGGGCTCACAGTTGCAGAAAATGGAACTTGCTGAACCGGCCAGGTCCAAGGAACAGGTGTGGGCTCCTGAGAGTCAGGATAGACAAGGGGCTGCAGCTTTGGCTTGTTTTCTAATCATTTTATCTGGCCCATGAGTGGGAGACAACTTCAAGAAAACCCTCTCCTAATGAGAGGAACCCAGGAGTCAGGGAGAGGAGGGGTGGGTGGTGGTTGGAGACAGAGGCCTGGTGCCCTGGGTGCAGTGGAAGTCTCTGGAAGACCAGGTGGAGGGAGGCCACACAGAGTGATGCCCAGGGTCACAGACCTGTCGGAGCTGCTGTTTGTTAGTTCAAGTCCTGCTCTGAGGTGCTCTGTGTCAGCTCTGAGCGACAGGTGAGCTGGGGGTGCTCTTCAATGAGGGCTATGTGCACGGTTCCTGTGTGCCCAGCCCTGCCACGGTACCTGCAAGGGTAGCTCTGTATCCTGGGAGGGGCCTGACCATGAGAGCCCCGTGGGCTGGGTTGGGGGTGGGGTACCTGCCCAGGAGAGCTCCATATCCTGGGATTGGCCTGACCACGAGAGCCCCATGGGCTGCTGGGGACCTGGTAAAGGATGTCAGGACAGTCAGTGAAGCCACCGAGGATATACCTCCAGTTGCTCCTGATCCCTACACCCTGCTGGTCATTCTACCAACCACCAGGACATGGTATTCTGTATTAGTCTTCAATGATGCCTTCTTTTGTATTCCATTAGTCCCAGAGTCACAAGAAATTTTGGTTTGTGAGTGGCAGGACTCAACATACAACTAAAACAATACTTCCGGGCCGTCTTGCCCCAAGGGTTCAAAAATTCCCACACCATCTTTGGGGAAAGCTTAGCTAACGACCGAAAAGTTCTACCTCTGGAAAAGGAAACCCTCCTTCAATATGCAGATGACATTCTGATCGCCAGCCCTACTAAGGAGGCCTCTGAACTACCAAGCCAATAAAGGATAGAAGTTGTCCAAGAAAAAGCTCAAATATCACAGACTGCAGTGACCTGCCTGGGCTTCATTCTCACACAAGGTCAGAGAAGCCCATCCCAGGAAAGGGAAGAAACCATTTGCAGCCTTACCCCTTTCTAAAACTAGAAGACAGCTTAGGGGTTCCTGGGGAGGCCAGGGTTTGCTGCTTCTGGATCCCTAACTACAGTCTACTAGCTGGGCCTCTATATGAAACACTGAAAGGAAAAGATGATGATCCTTTTGAACAGAATCCAGAAGTGGCCTTTCAAGAATGGAAAGAGCAGTCAATTCAGACCCTTGCCCTGGAACTCCCTAATTGAGCTAAACCCTTTGACCTTTCCATTCCCGGTGAAAGGTGAATCGCCATTGGAGAATTAGTGCAAAAACTGGGACCACTTGAAATGGAACAACGCAAGAATGCCATCCAGGTAGGATAAACTACAGTCACCAAGGGGCTTGGCCCACTGCCACATCTGGCCAAGATACTGGCGGTATCTAAAAACCTGGAAATCAGCAGCCCAAAAGGCCACCTCCCTCCTAAGGGAAAAGGACCCCACGTGGTGATCCTAATCACCAACCATGCCCTGAAGTTGCAGGGTTCGCTCCGTGGGCACACCAACCTCGAGTGAGGAGGCCCTCCAACTCCAACATCCAGAGAGATAACCGGGGGCAACAGGGCACCATGACGACTCGTGTGAACATCACTTGACCTGGAGTTTCTCTCATAAAACAACAATAGTGTGTCCCGAAGGAGTAGACTACTGCTTGCAGGACTTCCTGCACCCGGAGGGGAGCTAATAATCTTGGCGGGGGAACCGTATATCACACCGTCACCATAGAAAAGCCTACAGACACCGTGATGATGGTGACCAATAAGACCGGCTGGACTCCTGTTTACTTCAAAAGGCTGTTGACTCAGTGGCCATCATGGTCCTTGATCACCACTGACCCTGGACTGTCTGGGAGTTGAGCGGGCAGGGCTCTGACACCTGGTGCTGTTTTTACGTTAATTCAGGGGCCTAATTGAAGAAAGAGCAGACTACTGGTCAGAGCATCTAGGCTGGCAGAAACGGTCAGCCTAAGGTGGCCGAACAAATGTGGGGTGGGGTGAAACCGGCCCCCACAGCGTCTCTGCACATCTCTTTCCTGGACCCTTAAAGGTCATTAGAATCTATAACACTTCCAATGCTGGTGCTCAGGCGGACGAGCAGGGAGGCAGGGGTCCTGGGGCCAATCAACGTCACCTGGAGGCTGCTGGGGAGAAGTTCTGACCCTCGTCCCCTGGTATGAGGGCTCCCAACTCAGCACTCAGCAGTTACAGAAGAAGGGTCTGCACCCTCAGCACTCCAAGAATGAGGAACGGGACAAAAGGCAGAGGAGGGGTTTGTCCCCAGCAAAGCCCATTAAAAATCCCTGGGAGATAAAAATAGAATGTGGGCAATAAAGTCAAGTCTGACCTTTTTTATCCTTTGTGCTTTGTCTAATTTCACGTGCTCCTAGGGTCCCGCATGCAGAGGTTCCACACCCGGCACTTCAGACCAGATTTCCTGGTGCAGAATGGCTGGGTCGACACCTCAGCTCCTGGGGCCCAGTGCAGACTCCGAGATATAGAGCCTGAGCTGCAGCCAACCCGGCCCTTGAGAGCTCCGCCCCCTCCCTCCCACTGACTCTGACAGGATCTCTACACAGCAGCCCAGCCCACAGCCCACGGGGTAGTGCATGCTCTCACCTCTCCATTCTCTGATGAAAATATAAAGTTTCCTTTGCTTGGGAACCAAACTCAGTCTCGATCTGTTGGCCCCAATGACACTGGGCAGGGGGACCCTTGTTGGGGTCCACTCTGGAGGATCAGTAACAGAAATTGAGACTATTGTAACTTCAGTGAACAGATGTGTGAGCCAAACTGTAGTTAACATAGAACAGTTTATAAGGCTCGGGTAAAATAAGATGTTTCTAACACTTCCATTTGATATTTCCATCACTTTATTATAAGCAAGTTCAGTGAAAAGGTTTGTCTTATTTGTCAGGTCAATATTAGAGAAATGAAGTGATTTCTTTCCAAGGATGTACATCTAATAATCTTGGTTAAAGCTTCAATCTTGTTTTAAATGCTTTTCCATTGAAAATGATACCTCTCTTTCAGCTCCCCCATTTCTGAGAAGTATAAAATCTTATAATTTATTATTACCAAAGGGGAAAGGTGGGAGGAGGGATAAATTAACAGTTTGGAATTAACACATACACACTGCTATGTATAAAATAGATCATCAACAAGGAACTACTGTATAGCACAGGGAACTACACTCAATATTGTGCAATAACCTATAAGGGGAAATAATCGGAAAAAGAATAGATATTTTTATTGACATCATCTATCAATGACAGTTAAAGTGTAACCTAAGGGAAGCCGGTGGTGAGTGCTTCTGACCCTGAAGACTTCAGTCATCTAAAGTTTGGACTCTGCCTACTTCCCAAGGCCCTTAATGAACATATGTGTAGCCGTAGCTTAAAAAACTCCCCAGTTTGGGTTTCGGGGAGACACTGATTTTGAAAAAGCCCTGGTGTTCTCCTTACATGAATGGGACTCTTCCTACTGCTAAAACATGTCTGTCACATCCAGAGGATGGTATACCGTCTGATCGGGAAGAGTTTGGAAAAGGCATCTCATCTCCTCATCTCCTGGTGCTCGGGTTCACCCCTCCAGCGTCTTTACTAACAGTCTCCCCACTTGGAGATGTCAACACTGTCAACATCCTGTTGCGTACAGTTTGGAATTTGTCCAGAGGATGAAGCGGAAGGATGAGGAACAATGAGAGACAAGTCCTAGGTGTTCAGACAGGCACATGTCACTCTAATTTCCAATCAGGAAGATGAATTGACCAAAGGCTAGGGTTGCCCATGGAAACAGTATAGGGCTTGAGGAAATCCCACTGCTTTGTGGCCAGTTCCCATAAACACAAGTTGAACAATGGAACTCAGGGGCAGTAAAATTCACGAAACTGCAGAGTTGAAAATATCTATCACTGAAAAATGTCTTGAGGAAAGTCAGAGAAAAGGATTGGCAAGCAAGGGAGAATGGCAGGAAAGGGATTTGAGGAGGTAGAAAGGACTCGCCATTAAGCACAAGAAAAGGGGCTGAACATTGCCGACATTGCAGTTGGCCAAAAAGGCTGTATGTGTTTTTTTCTGTATATATTCAAGAAAAGGGCATACACTTTTTTAGCCAACCAAACAGGTGGGCACTGGAAATCAATACTACAAAAGATATCACTTCGCATCAGTCAGAAGAGCCATCCTCATAAAGTGTAAACGCCAGAAATGCAGGACAGGGCAAGGAGAAGAGGGAGCCCTGTGAGGCTTATAGTGGAAATGTATATTGCCAACGGCCATTCTGGAGAAGTGTATTGTGTTTACTAAAGCATCTAAAAAATGAGCTACAGAGCATAGGGCACTTGCACTCATGGGCGTATATCTTGGGAAAAACAAAAATCGAGAGGACACAGGCACCCCAATGTTTACTGCCTCTCTGTTTAAAAGATCCTCGACTAGGATATAACTTAAATGTCTCTGGAGGGAAAAAATGGATAGAGATGTGGTACTTATGTAGAGTGGAATATTACTCAGCCTGGAAATCAATGAAATATGGCCAGTTGTAACAACTCCGGAGGAGTTACGTATGATCATTCTAAGTGACATAAATATGTAGAAAACACGCGTAAGGCTGCCAAACGGGAAAGGTGGGGAGGGGTGAGGCATCATCCAGGAGGTTGAAATTAGCAAAGATACCATTCCAAATACCAAACTGATAATCAACAAGGCCTACACGGTAGCTAAAAGAACTGCACTCAGCACACTCAAGTCACCGGAAAAGAATATCTATGACTGGTAAGAATCTGAAAAAGAAATTATTGATGTCTCTCTGTACGTGAATCAAGTGGATGTACAGCAGCAAGAAACAGAGCTTTGAAAATCAGCTGTAAACAACATAGTAATAAATTGAAAAAAATAAACGACAGAGAGACAGAGAAAACCTCTTACAACTTTTCCTCAGGGACGGTGATGCAACATGGATTGAACACATCTAGACCCACAGCAGGATGAGACATAAGGCTGGAAACTGTTCGCGCTAAGAGAAATGTGAGGTTGGGTGAGGAAATGCACACCCTTTAAAGTAATACTACCTGGTACCCATTCAATGGGTCCCAAATCTGCAGGTTCAAGGAATCTTCCTACAGCTAAAACATGCATGGAAAACCCAGAGGACTGTACACCATGTGATCGGGAGATGTGTCTAAAATGCACCTCATTTATCCTCTCCTGGTGCTCCTGTTCATCATTCCAGCCACGTTACTTAGAATCTCCCCACTTAGAGAATCAGCACATTTAAACTTCTGTTTCACACATTTTGCAAATTGTGAGGAGGATGAACGGGAACAGGGGGAACCAATGAGAGAATAGTTGTAGGGGTTTGGACGGGCACATGTCACTCTAATTTCCCATTAAGAATAAGAATTAAAAAAAGGCTCAGCCCGCCTCGCCGGAGCCAAAATAGGGCCTGAAGCAATCCTGCGGTTTTGAGGCCAGCTCACAAAAGAGCAACTTAAAAAATGGAGCTCAGGGTCACTGCAATTCACAAACCTGCAGAGTTATAAATGAAAACTAACGTCCAAAAATATGTTGAGGTAAGGCAAAGAAGAGGATCTGAATGCAAGACAGAATTGCAAGAAACAGATTTCAAGAGATAGATTGGACTCGCCTTTAAAGCACATGAAAAGCGGCAGAATTTCGACAATGATGCAGTTGGCCCAAAAGGGAGTATGCGTTTTTTCCTGAATATATCCAGGAAAAAACGCATACGCACTTTATGGGCAACCAAGCAAGCAAGCAATGCAAATGTGCACAACAAAGAAGTCTCATTTCCCACCGGTCAAAAGGGCCATCCGAAAAAATTGTAAAAACCAGAAATGCAGGACAGGCCATGGAGAACAGGGAGCCTTTATACGCTGATGGACAGTGTGTGAACTGCCGAGAGCCACTCTGGAGAAGTGTATGGTGGTTCCTAAATCATCTAAAAAACAGAGCGACAGAGCATAGGGCACTTCCAATCACGGGAGTATATCTAGGGAAGTCTAAAAATCAACAAGACACAAGCACACCACAGTTTAGGGCTACTCTGTTTACAAGAACCTCAACTTCAGTACACCTTAAATATCCCAGGAAAGAGAACAATGGATAAAGAAAATGTGGTACTTATGTACAATGGAATATCTCTTCACCATGAAATCAATGTAATAAGGCTAGTAGAAGGATAAAGAGTGGATTGAGGTCCGATAATACTACTTGAAATAAGTCAAACAGAAAAAGAAACATATCATAAGATATCACTTATAGAGGGAGGATAAATATGGCTGCACAAAAAATGAATTACAAAACAGAACAGTGTCTCACATTTAGAAAACACACTTATGTCAGCTTAAGGTGAAAGGAGAGGTGGGGTGATGCATAAAACCAGAGTTTGAAATTAGCACAGATACCGTTCAATAAACCAAATAGGTATCAGACAAGATCTACACCTTGCTCAATGAACTGGCCTCAACACACCCTATAAACCACAGAGAAATATATCTGAGTAATAAGAATCTTAAAACCCATGTATTGATATATCTCCATAAGGGAATCAAGTGTGAGCAGAGCGGCACAAACACAGCAGTGAAAATGAGCTAAACCCCATTATAGAAATAAATTTTAAAACCAAAACGCAGAAACAATGAAAGAGAGAAAAATTCTTACAAAATTCACTCAGGGGCTGTGATGCAACCTGGAATGACCACATATAAACCCACAGCTGGATAAGACATAAGGCTGGACACTTGGGGCTGAAAGGATTGGAGAGCTTTGGTGAGCAACTGCCGAAAGTTTAATGCAATACTTCATGCTACTTATTCCAAGGGTCCCAACACTCCAAGTTGAAGGGAATCTTCCTACAGCTAAACCATGCATGGGAAATCCAGCAGATGATATACCATATGATCGGGAAAGGTTTCTAAAATGCACCTCATTTTCCTCTCCTGGGGCTCCGGATCAACATTCCAGCCACTTTACTAACAACATCTCCACATGGAGAGTCAATGCCTTTAAGTTCCGGTATCACACAGTCTGCAGTTAGTGCGGAGGATGAATGGGAATAGGGGGAACCAGTGAGAAAATAGCTGTAGCGGTTTCAATGGGCACATGTCACTCTAATTTCAATTCAGGAAGAAGAATTAACCAAAGGCAGAGCAAGGCGCCCCAGAAGAAGAATAGGGCCTGAAGAAATCCTGTGGATATGAGGCAAGATCACAAAAATAAGAGCTGAAAAATGGAGCTAAGGGCCACTGCAATTCAAAAACCTGCAGAGTTATAAAGGCCAACTATTTTCCAAAAGTATATTGAAGTAAGGCTATGAAGAGGCACTGAGAGCAAGGCAGAACTGCAGGAAACCTATTTCAGGAGGTAGACTGGAATTGCACTGAAAACATATGAAAAGACTCAGAACGTCGACAATGATGCACTTGGCCAAAAAGGGCGTATGCGTTCTTTCCTGAATATATTCAGGAAGAAACGCATACGCCCTTTCTGGCCAACCAAGCAAGCTCGCAAAGGAAATCTGCACTACAATGAAGTCTCACTGCCCCCCGGTCAAAGGGCCTTCTGAAAAAAGAGTAAAATCCAGAAAGGCAGGACAGGCCATGGAGAACTGGGAGCCTTGTTATGCTGATGGGCGAGATGTAAATTGCCAACAGCCACTCTGGAGAAGTGTATGGTGTTTCCTGAAACATCCAAAAAACTAAGCAACAGAGCCTAGGGCACTTCCACTTATGGTCCTATAGCTTAGGGAAATTAAAATCAAAAAGACACAGCCACCCCAAAGGTTGGGATGGCTCTGTTTACAAGAACCTCGTTTACGGTACAAGTTCAATATCGCAAAAAGCGAAAAATGGATAAAGAAGTTGTGGTACTTACGTACAATGCAATATCACTCAGCAATGAAATCTATGTCATCAGGCCCGTAGCAGGATAATGAGTGGATTCAGGTACGATGATTCTAAGTGAAATAAGTCACACAGGGCTTACCTGGTGGCGCAGTGGTTGAGAGTCCGCCTGCCGATGCAGAGGACATGGGTTCGTGCCCCGTTCCGGGAAGATCCCACATGCCGCGGAGCAGCTGGGCCTGTGAGCCATGGCCGCTGAGCCTACGCATCCGGAGCCTGTGCTCCGCAATGGGAAAAACCACAACAGTGAGAGGCCCACGTACCGCAAAAAAAAAAATAAATAAATAAATAAAAAAATAAAAAAATAAAAAAATAAAAAAATAAGTCACACAGAAAAAGAAACATCATAAGATATCACTACTACACGGAATGTAAACTTGGTTACACGGGAACTAAATTACTAAACAGAACAGAGTGTCAAATGTAGAAAACCAATTTATGCTTGCTTAAGGGGAAAGGTGAGTTGGGGTGCTGCATACAACAAGAGATTGAAATTAGCACAGATACCGTTCCATAAGCCAAATATATAATAGACAAGTGCTACTCCTTGCTCAACGAAGTGGACTCAACACCCCATATTAAACACCTAACAATATACCTAACTAGTAAGAATCTTAAAAACTATGGATTTATATGTCACCCAAAGAGAATCAAGCGTGTGTACAGTGGCATAAACGTAGCAGTGATAGGATTGGTGAGGTTCGGTGAGCAAATGCAAACCCTTTGAAGTCATATTGCATGGTACCCATTCCATGGGTCTCAACTCTCCATGTTTAAGGGATTCTTCCTTCAGCTAAAACATGCATGTGGAACCCAGAGTATGATCCACCGTGTGATCGGAAATCATGTTCAAATGTGTCTCAGTTTACGTCCCCTGGTACTCGGGTGCAACATTCCAGACGCTTTACTAACACTCTCCCCACTTGGAGAGTCAGTGCCTTTAACCTCCTGTTTGGCCCAGTTTGCAATTTCTGTGGAAAATGAACAGGAATAGGGAGAACCAATGAGAGACTAGCTGGAGCTGTCTGGACGGGCAAATTTAACTCTCATTTCCCACCAGGAAGAGGAATTAACCAAAGGCTCAGCGTGCCGTGCCGGAACCACACTAGGGCCTGAAGCAATCCTGCGGTGTTGCGGCCAGCTCACAAGAAAGCGAGTTGAAGAAAGGAGCTCAGGGGCACTGTAATTCACAAACATGCAGAGTTATAAATGACAGCTATCGTCCAAAAATATATTGAAGTAAGGCTGCCAAGAGGACTTGAAAGCGGGGCAGAATTGCAGGAAACCGATTTCAGGAGGTAGACGGGAATTGCATGTAAAGTATAGGAAAAGAGGCAGAACGTCCACAATGATGCACTTGGCCAAAAAGGGCGTATGCGTTTTTTCCTGAATATATTCAGGAAAAAACGCATACGCCCTTTTTGGCCAACCAAGCAAGCTTGCAAAGGAAATCTGCACTACAATGAAGTCTCACTGCCCCCCGGTCAAAAGGGCCATCTGAAAAAAGTGTAAAATCCAGAAAGGCAGGACAGGCCATGGAGAACTGGGAGCCTTATTATGCTGATGGGCGGGATGTAAATTGCCAACAGCCACTCTGGAGAAGTGTATGGTGTTTCCTGAAACATCTAAAAAACAAGCAACAGAGCCTAGGGCACTTCCACTTATGGTCCTATAGCTTAGGGAAATTAAAATCAAAAAGACACAGCCACCCCAAAGTTTGGGACGGCTCTGTTTACAAGAATCTTGTTTACGGTACAAGTTCAATATCACAAAAGCGAAAAATGGATAAAGAAGTTGTGGTACTCACGTACAATGCAATATCACTCAGCAATGAAATCTTGTCATCAGGCCCGTCGCAGCATAATGAGTGGATTCAGGTACGATGATTCTAAGTGAAATAAGTCACACAGAAAAAGAAACATCATAAGATATCACTACTACACGGAATATAAACTTGGCTACACAAGAACTGAATTACAAAACAGAACAGGGTCTCAAATGTAGAACACCAACTTATGCTTGCTTAAGGGGAAAGGTGAGTTGGGGTGCTGCATGAAACCAGAGATTGAAATTAGCACAGATATCGTTCCATAAGCCAAATATGCAATAGACAAGAGCTACTCCTTGCTCAACGAAGTGGACTCAACACCCCATATTAAACGCCTAAGAATATACCTGACTAGAAATAATCTTAAAAACTACGGATTTATATGTCTCCGAAAGAGAATCAAGCGTGTGTACGGCGGCATAAACGCAGCAGTGATAGGATTGGTGAGGTTCGGTGAGCAAATGCAGACCCTTTGAAGTCATATTGCATGGTACCCATTCCATGGGTCTCAACTCTCCAGGTTTAAGGGATTCTTCCTTCAGCTAAAACATGCATGTGGAACCCAGAGTATGATCCACCGTGTGATCGGGAAACGTGTTCAAATGTGTCTCAGTTTTCGTCCCCTGGTACTCGGGTGCAACATTCAAGACGCTTTACTAACACTCTCCCCACTTGGAGAGTCAGTGCCTTTAAACTCCTGTTTGGCCCAGTTTGCAATTTCTGTGGAAAATGTACAGGAATAGGGAGAACCAATGAGAGACTAGCTGGAGGTGTCTGGACGGGCAAATTTAACTCTCATTTCCCACCAGGAAGAGGAATTAACCAAAGGCTCAGCGTGCCGTGCCGGAACCACACTAGGGCGTGAAGCAATCCTGTGGTGTTGCGGCCAGCTCACAAGAAAGCGAGTTGAAGAAAGGAGCTTAGGGGCACTGTAATTCACAAACCTGCAGAGTTATAAATGACAGCTATCGTCCAAAAATATATTGAAGTAAGGCTGCCAAGAGGACTTGAAAGCGGGGCAGAATTGCAGGAAACCGATTTCAGGAGGTAGACGGGAATTGCATGTAAAGCATAGGAAAAGAGGCAGAACGTCCACAATGATGCACTTGGCCAAAAAGGGCGTATGCGTTTTTTCCTGAACATATTCAGGAAAAAACGCATACGCGCTTTTTGGCCAACCAAGCAAGCTTGCAAAGGAAATCTGCACTACAATGAAGTCTCACTGCCCCCCGGTCAAAAGGGCCATCTGAAAAAAGTGTAAAATCCAGAAAGGCAGGACAGGCTATGGAGAACTGGGAGCCTTGTTATGCTGATGGGCGGGATGTAAATTGCCAACAGCCACTCTGGAGAAGTGTATGGTGTTTCCTGAAACATCTAAAAAACAAAGCAACAGAGCCTAGGGCACTTCCACTTATGGTCCTATAGCTTAGGGAAATTAAAATCAAAAAGACACAGCCACCCCAAAGTTTGGGACGGCTCTGTTTACAAGAACCTCGTTTATGGTACAAGTTCAATATCACAGAAAGCGAAAAATGGATAAAGAAGTTGTGGTACTTACGTACAATGCAATATCACTCAGCAATGAAATCTATGTCATCAGGCCCGTAGCAGCATAATGAGTGGATTCAGGTACGATGATTCTAAGTGAAATAAGTCACACAGAAAAAGAAACATCATAAGATATCACCAATACACGGAATGTAAACTTGGCTACACAGGAACTGAATTACAAAACAGAACAGGGTCTCAAATGTAGAAAACCAACTTATGCTTGCTTAAGGGGAAAGGTGAGTTGGGGTGCTGCATGAAACCAGAGATTGAAATTAGCACAGATACCGTTCCATAAGCCAAATAAGCAATAGACAAGAGCTACTCCTTGCTGAACGAAGTGGACTCAACACCCCATATTAAACGCCTAAGAATATACCTGACTAGTAAGAATATTAAAACCTACCGATTTATATGTCTCCGAAAGAGAATCAAGCGTGTGTACGGCGGCATAAACGCAGCAGTGATAGGATTGGTGAAGTTCGGTGAGCAAATGCAGACCCGTTGAAGTCATATTGCACGGTACCCATTCCATGGGACTCAACTCTCCAGGTTTAAGGGATTCTTCCTTCAGCTAAAACATGCATGTGGAATCCAGAGTATGATCCACCGTGTGATCGGGAAACGTGTTCAAATGTGTCTCAGTTTTCGTCCCGTGGAACTCGGGTGCAATATTCCAGATGGTTTACTAACACTCTCCCCACTTGGAGAGTCAGTGCCTTTTACCTCCTGTTTGGCCCAGTTTGCAATTTCTTTGGAAAATGAACAGGAATAGGGAGAACCAATGAGAGACTAGCTGGAGGTGTCTGGACGGGCAAATTTAACTCTCATTTCCCACCAGGAAGAGGAATTAACCAAAGGCTCTGCATGCCGTGCCGGAAACAAACTAGGGCCTGAAGCAATCCTGCGGTGTTGCGGCCAGCTCACAAAAAAGCGAGTTGAAGAAAGCTCAGGGGCACTGTAATTCACAAACCTGCAGAGTTATAAATGACAGCTATCTTCCAAAAATATATTGAAGTAAGGCAGCCAAGAGGAGTTGAAAGCGGGGCAGAATTGCAGGAAACCGATTTCAGGAGGTAGACTGGAATTGCATGTAAAGCATAGGAAAAGAGGCAGAACGTCCACAATGATGCACTTGGCCAAAAAGGGCGTATGCGTTTTTTCCTGAATATATTCAGGAAAACACGCATACGCCCTTTTTGGCCAACCAAGCAAGCTTGCAAAGGAAATCTGCACTACAATGAAGTCTCACTGCCCCCCGGTCAAAAGGGCCATCTGAAAAAAGTGTAAAATCCAGAAAGGCAGGACAGGCCATGGAGAACTGGGAGCCTTGTTATGCTGATGGGCGGCATGTAAATTGCCAGCAGCCACTCTGGAGAAGTGTATGGTGTTTCCTGAAACATCTAAAAAACAAAGCAACAGAGCCTAGGGCACTTCCACTTATGGTCCTATAGCTTAGGGAAATTAAAATCAAAAAGACACAGCCACCCCAAGTTTGGGACGGCTCTGTTTACAAGAACCTCCTTTACGGTACAAGTTCAATATCACAGAAAGCGAAAAATGGATAAAGAAGTTGTGGTACTTACGTACAATGCAATATCACTCAGCAATGAAATCTATGTCATCAGGCCTGTAGCAGCATAATGAGTGGATTCAGGTACGATGATTCTAAGTGAAATAAGTCACACAGGGCTTACCTGGTGGCGCAGTGGTTGAGAGTCCGCCTGCCGATGCAGAGTACATGGGTTCGTGCCCCGATCCGGGAAGATCCCATATGCCGCGGAGTGGCTGGGCCTGTGAGCCATGGCCGCTGAGCCTGCGCGTCCGGAGCCTGTGCTCTGCAATATGAAAGACCACAACAGTGAGAGGCCCACGTACCGCAAAAAAAAAATAAATAAAAAAATAAAAAAATAAAAAAATAAAAAATAAGTCACACAGAAAAAGAAACATCATAAGATATCACTACTACACGGATGTAAACTTGGTTACACAGGAACTAAATTACTAAACAGAACAGAGTGTCAAATGTAGAAAACCAATTTATGCTTGCTTAAGGGGAAAGGTGAGTTGGGGTGCTGCATACAACAAGAGATTGAAATTAGCACAGATACCGTTCCATAAGCCAAATATATAATAGACAAGTGCTACTCCTTGCTCAACGAAGTGGACTCAACACCCCATATTAAACGCCTAAGAATATACCTGACTAGTAAGAATCTTATAAACTATGGATTTATATGTCTCCGAAAGAGAATCAAACGTGTGTACAGTGGCATAAACGCAGCAGTGATAGGATTGGTGAGGTTCGGTGAGCAAATGCAGACCCTTTGAAGTCATATTGCATGGTACCCATTCCATGGGTCTCAACTCTCCAGGTTTAAGGGATTCTTCCTTCAGCTAAAACATGCATGTGGAACCCAGAGTATGATCCACCGTGTGATCGGAAAACGTGTTCAAATGTGTCTCAGTTTTCGTCCCCTGGTACTCGGGTGCAACATTCCAGACGCTTTACTAACACTCTCCCCACTTGGAGAGTCAGTGCCTTTAACCTCCTGTTTGGCCCAGTTTGCAATTTCTTCGGAAGATGAACAGGAATAAGGAGAAGCAATGGGAGACTATCTGTAGGTGTCTGGACGGGCAAATTTAACTCTCATTTCCCACCAGGAAGATAAATGAACCAAAGGCTCCGCGTGCCATGCTGGAACTAGATTAGGGCCTGAGGAGATCCTGCGGTGTTGCGGCCAGCTCACAAGAAAGCGAGTTGAAGAAAGGAGCTCAGGGGCACTGTAATTCAGAAACCTGCGGAGTTATAAATGACAGCTATCATCCAAAATTATACTGAAGTAAGGCTGCGAAGAGGACTTGAATGCGGGGCAGAATTGCTGGAAACTGATTTCAGAACGTACACGGGAGTAGCTCTTAAAGCATAGGAAAAGAGACAGAACTTGGAAAATAATGCACTTGGCAAAAAAGGGCATATGTGTTTTATCCAGAGCTCTCATACCTGAGGGGAGGAGATTCCCAGCAGGCTCCAACTGCCACCTGAGGGCTCACATTGCCAAGGCAACGTGAGCATGCCAGGCAGGAGTTACCTCACAGCAGAGGTCCCACCTCACAGAAGGGTGAGAAACCCAGCCAACATCAGACTCTCACCAGAGGGCCCACATCACCAAGGGGATGGGAACCAGGCAGGAGTGTCTTCACATCAGTGGGGCCACATCATCAAAAGCTGAGGTACTCAGCACATGTGTCCTCAAACCAGAGGACCCACATCACCAAGGACCTCGGAGTGAGGCAGGCAGGAGTAGTCTCACAACACTGGGCCCATAGAATAAAAAAGTGAGGAATCCAGCAGTTGGAACCTCCCAGCAGGCGGCCCAGAGCACAGAGGCTAGAGGAACCAGGCCAGAGTGAACTAACACCAGACAGCCCACATCATGAAACTGTGAGCAACCCAGACATTGGGACCTCAGAGCAGAAGGCCCACATCCCCATGGTGATGGGAACATGACAGGAGTGTCCTGGCATCACTGGGCTCACATCAGAAAACGTGGGGTGCTCAGAAGTTAGGGCCTGACGCTAGAGGGCACTCATCACCGAGAGGAGGAGGCTCCCAGCAGGCTCCAGCTGCCACCAGAGGGCCAACGTCGCCAAGGTGATGTGTGCCAGCCTGGCAGGAGTGACCTCACAGCAGAGGGCCCACCTCACAGAAGGGTGAGGAACACAGCAAGGATCAGACTCTCACCAGAGGGCCCACATCACCAAGGGGATGGGAACCAGGCAGGAGTGTCCCCACACCAGTGGGACAACATCATCGAAAGGTGAGGATCCCAGCACATGTGTCCTCAAACCAGAGGAACCACATCACCAAGGGGTTCGGAATGAGGCTGGCAGGACTGGCCTCACAACACAGGGTCCATAGAATATAAAAGTTGAGGAATCCAGCAGTTGGAACCTCCCAGCAAGTGGCCCAGAGCACCGAGGCTATGGGATCCAGGCCGCAGTGAACTCACAGCAGAGGGCCCACATCATGAACCTGTGAGCAGCCCAGCTGTTGGGACCTCAGAACAGAAGGCCCACATCCCCATTGGGATGGGAACCTGGCAGGAGTGGCTTTGCACCACTTAGCACATATCAGAAAATGTTAGGAGCCCAGCAGTTAGGGCCTGACGCCAGGGGGCCCTCATAACTGAGGGGAGGAGACTCCCAGCAGGTTCCAACTGCCAACAGAGGGCCCACATCTACAAGGTGGCATGCGCCAGCCAGGCAGTAGTGACCTCACAGCAGAGGGCCTATCTCACAGAAGGGTGAGGAACCGAGGCAGGATGAGACTCTCACCAGAGGGCCCACAACACCAAGGGGATGGGAACCAGTCAGGACTGTCCTCCCACCAGTGGGGCCACATCATCGAAAGGTGAGGAACCCAGCACATGTGGCCTCATATCAGAAGACATACATCACAAAGGGGATGGGAGTGAGGCAGGTAGGAGTAGCCTAAAAACAGAGGGCCCAAAGAATAAAAAAAGTGAGGAATCCAGCATTTGGAACCTCCCAGCAGGCGGCCGAGAGCACAGAAGCTATGGGATGCAGGCAGGAGTGAACTAACAGCAGAGAGCCCACATCATGAAACTGTGAGCAACCCAGGCATTGGGACCTCAGAGCAGAAAGCCCACATCCCCATGGGGATGGGAACCTGACAGGAGTGTCCTGGCATCACTGGGCTCACATCAGAAAACGTGGGGAGCCCAGCAGTTAGAGCCTGATGCTAGAGGGCCGTCATCACCGAGGGCAGGAGGCTCCCAGCAGGTTCCATGTGCCAACAGAGGGCCCACATCGCCAAGGTGATGTGTGCAAGTCAGGCAGGATTGACCTCACAGCAGAGGGCCTACCTCACAGAAGAGTGAGGAACCCAGCCAGGATAAGACTGTCACCAGAAGGCCCACATCACCAAGGGGATGGGAACCAGGCAGGAGTGTCCTCACACCAGTGGGGCCACATCATTGAAAGTTGCCTAACCCAGCACATGTGGCCTCAAACCAGAAGACCCACATCACGAAGGGGTTGCGAGTGAGGCAGGCAGGAGGAGCATCACAACACAGGACCCATAGAATACAAAAGTTGAGGAATCGAGCAGTGGGAAGCTCCCAGCAGGCAGCCAAGACCACAGAGGCTATGAGATCCAGGCCACAGTGAACTAACACCAGAGAGCCCACATCATGAAATTGTGATCAACCCAGCCGTTGGAACCTCAGAGCAGAAGGCCCACATCCCCATGGGGATGGGAACCTAAGAGGAGTGCTTGAGCAACACTGGGCTCACTAAGAAAAGTTGGGGAGCCCAGCAGTTAGGGCCTGACGTCAGAGGGCCCTCATCACAGAGCTGAGGAGGCTCCCAGCAGGGTCCAATTGCCACCAGAGGGCTCATGTCAACAAGGCGAGGTGAGCAACCCAGGCAAGAGTTACCTGATAGTAGAGGGCCCACCTCACAGATGGGTGAGGAACCCAGCCAGGATCAGACTCTCACCAGAGGGCCCACATCACAAAGGGGATGGGACCCAGTCAGGATTATCCTCACACCAGTGGGGCCTCATCATCTTAAGGTGAGGAACCCAGCACATGTGTCCTCAAACCAGAGGACCCACATCACCAAGGGCCTTGGAGTGAGGCAGGCAGGAGTAGCCTCACAACACAGGGCACATAATATAAAAAACGTGAGGATTCCAGCATTTAGACCTTCCAGCAGGCGGCCCAGAACACCGAGGCTATGGGATCCAGGCCACAGTGAACTCACAGCAGAGGGCCCACATCACAAAACTGTGAGCAACCCAGGAGTTGAGACCTCAGCGCAGAAGGACCACATCCCCATGGGAATGGGAACCTGGCTGGAGTGTCCTCGCACCACTGGGCGCACATCAGAAAATGTGGGGAGCCCACCATTTAGGGCCTGACGCCAGAGGGCCGTCATCACCGAGAGGAGGAGGCGCCCTGCACGCTCCAACTGCCACCAGAGGGCTCACGTCTCCAAGGTGACGTGTGCCAGCCAGGCAGGAGTGACCTCACAGCAGAGGGCCTACCTCACAGAACGCTGAGGAAACCAGCCAGGATTAGACTCTCGCCAGAGGGCCCACCTCACCAAGGGGATGGGAACCAGGCAGGAGTGTCCTCACACGAGTGGGGTCACATCATCGAAAGGTGAGGAACGCAGCACATGTGGCCTCAAGCCATAGGACAGTCATCACCAAGGGGCTGGCAGTGAGGCAGGCAGGAGGAGCCTCACAACAGAGGGCACATAGAATAAAAAAGTTGAGGAATCCAGCAGTTGGAACCTCCCAGCAGGCGGCTCAGAGCACCGATGATAAGGGATCCTTGCCGGAGTGAACTCACAGCAGAGGGCCCACATCATGGTACTGTGAGCAAGCCAGCTGTTTTGACCTCAGAGCAGAAGGCCCATATCGCCATGGGGATGGGAACCTGGCAAGAGTCTCCTCACTCACTTGGCGCACATCAGAAAATGTGGGGAGCCCAGCAGTTATGGCCTAAGGCAAGAGGGCCCTCATCACCGAGGGGAGGAGGATCCCAGCACACTCCAACTGCCACCAGAGGGCCCACGTCGCCAAGGTGACGTGTGCCAGACAGGCATGATTGACCTCACAGCAGAGGGCCCACCTCACAGAAGGGTGAGGAACCCAGCCAGGATCAGACTCTCACCTGAGGGCCCACATCAGCAAGGGGATGGGAACCAGTCAGGACTGTCTTCCCTCCAGTGGGGTCACATCATCGAAAGGTGCGGACCCCAGCACATGTGGCCTCAAATCAGAGGACACATATCACAAAGGGAACGGGAGTGAGGCAGGCAGGAGTAGCCTAAAAACAGAGGTCCCAAAGAATAAGAAAGGTGAGGAATCCAGCAGTTGGAACCTCCCAGCAGGCGGTCCAGAGCACAGAAGCTATGGGATGCAGGCAGGAGTGAACTAACAGCAGAGAGCCCACATCATGAAACTGTGAGCAACCCAGGCTTTGGGACCTCAGAGCAGAAGGCCCACACCCCAATGGGGATGTGAACCTGGCTGGAGTGTCCTCGCACCACTGGGCACACATCACAAAATGTGGGGAGCCCAGCAGTTAGGGCCTGATGCCAGAGGGCCCTCATCACCGAGGAGAGGAGGCTCCCAGCAGGCTCCAAGTGCCACCAGAGGGCTCATGTCCACAAGGCGAGGTGAGCAAGCCAGGCAGGAGTGACCTCACATCAGACGGCCCACCTCACAGATGGGTGAGGAACCCAGCCAGGATCAGACTCTCAACAGAGGGCCCACATCACCAAGGGGATGTGAACCAGGCAGGAGTCTCCTAAGACCATTGGTCCCACATCATCGAAAGGTGAGGAACCCAGCACATGTGGCCTCAAACCAGACGACACACATCACGAAGGGGCTGGGAGTGAGGCAGGCAGGAGGATCCTCACAACAGAGGGCCCAAAAATTTAAAAAAGTGAGGAATCCAGCAGTTGGAACCTCCCAGCAGGCGGCCAAGAGCACAGAGGCTATGGGATCCAGGCTTCTGTGAACTAACACCAGAGAGCCCACATCATGAAAATGTGAACAACCCAGCCGTTGGGACCTCAGAGCAGAAGGCCCACATCCCCATGGAGATGGGATCCTAAGAGGAGTGCCAAAGCATCACTGGGCTCACTAAGAAAAGTTGGTGAGCCCAGCAGTCAGGGCCTGATGCAAGAGGGCCCTCATCACCGGGGGGAAGAGATTCCCAGCACGCTCCAACTGCCACCACACGGCTGACTTCACCAAGGCAATGTGTGCCAGCCATGCAGGAGTGACCTATCAGCAGAGGGTCTCCCTCACAGGTGGGTGAGGAACAAAGCCAGGAACAGACTCTCACCAGGGGGTCCACATAACCACGTGGATGAGAACCAAGCAGGAGTGTCCTCACACTAGTGGGGCCACATCATCGAAAGGTGAGGAACCCAGCAAAAGTGGCCACAAACCAGAGGACCCACATCACCAAGGGGTTGAGAGTGAGGTAGGTGTCTGGACGGGCATATTTAACACTCATTTCCCACCAGGAAGAGGAATTAACCAAAGGCTCAGCGTGCCCTGCCAGAAGCAGATTAGGGCCTGAAGCAGTCTTGCGGGTTTGCGGCCAGCTCACAAGAAAGCGAGTTGAAGAAAGGAGCTCAGGGACCCTGTAATTCACAAACCTGCAGAGTTATAAATGACAGATAACGTCCAAAAATATATTGAAGTAAGGCTGCGAAGAGGACTTGAAAGCGGGGCAGAATTGCAGGAAACCGATTTCAGGAGGTAGACTGGATTTGCATTTAAAGCATAGGAAAAGAGGCAGAACATCGACAATGATGCACTTGGCAACAAAGGGCGTATGAGTTTGTTCCTGAATATATTCAGGAACAAACACATACGCCCTTTTTGGCAAACCAAGCAAGCTTGCAATGGAAATCCGAACTACTATGAAGTGTCACTTCCCCCCGGTCTAAAGGGCCATCTGAGAAAAGTGTAAAATCCAGAAAGGCAAGACAGGCCATGGGGAAAAAGGAGCCTTGTTATGCTGATGGGCGGGATGTACATTGCCAACAGCCACTCTGGAGAAGTGTATGGTGTTTCCTGATACATCTGAAAAACAAAGCAACAGAGTCTAGGGCATTTCCACTTATGGTCCTATAGCTTAGGGAAATTAAAATCAAAAAGACACAGCCACCCCAAAATTTACAATGGCTCTGTTTACAGGAGCCTCTTCTACAGTACAAGTTAAATATCCCAGAGAACAAATAATTGATAAAGAAGTTGCGGTACTTATGTACAACAGAATACCACTCAGCAATGAAATCTGTGTCACCAGGCCTGTACCAGCATAATGAGTGGATTGAGGCATGATGATTCTAAGTGAAATAAGTCACACAGAAAAAGAAACATCATAAGGTATCACTAATGCACGGAATGTAAACTTGGCTACACATGAACTGAATTACAAAACAGAACAGGGTCTCAAGTTTAGAAAACCAACTTATGCTTGCTTAAGGGGAAAGGTGAGTTGGGGTGCTGCATAAAACCAGAGTTTGAAATTAGCACAGATACCGTTCCATAAGCCAAATACGTAATAGACAAGACCTACCCCTTGCTCAACGAAATGGACTCAACAATGAGGTATCACCTCACACCTGTTAGAATGGGCATCATCTGAAAATCTACAAACAACAAATGCTGGAAAGGGTGTGGAGAAAAGGAAGCCTCTTCCACTATTGTTGGGAATATAAATTGATACAGTCACTATGGAGAACAATATGGAGTTTCTTAAGACACTAATAATAGAATTACCATATGATACAGCAATCCCAGGACTGGACATATACCCAGACAAAACCATAAATCAAAAAGAGACATTCACCGCAATGTTCATTGCATCACTATTTACAATATCGAGGTAATGGAAGCAACCTAAATGCCCACAGACAGACGAATGCATAAAGATGTGGTACATATATAAAATGGAATATTACTAAGCCATGAAAGGAATGAAATTGGGTCATTTGTAGAGACGTCGATGGATCTAGAGACTGTCATACAGAGTGAAGTAAGTCAGAAAGAGAAAAACAAATCTTGTATATTCATGCATATATGTGGAACCTAGAAAAACTGTACAGATTAACCGTTTTGCAAGGCATAAATAGAGCAACAGATGTAGACAACAATCGTATGGACAACAAGGGGGGAAAGCTCTTGGAGGGGTGGTGGTGGGAGGAGTTGAGAGATTGGGATTGGCATGTAAACATTTATATGTATAAAATAGATAACCAATGAGAACCTGCTGTATAAAAATATAAAATAAAATTCAAAATTAAAAAGAAATAAAATTTAAAAAATAAAACAGAAAAAACAATTATTCCCTTCACATACATGTATTTATATGAATAAATTATTTCCATGCTTATATCTGTAAATACAAAAAAGAGGAATAAAATCTACCTTGAACCAAAAACGAAAAAGAGAAACAAAAAAACAGAACCCACCAGTTACTCAGAGGAAAACCGTATCAGGGCACTTGCTCCAGTTGTAAACAATTCTGAAGTTGGTCAGTGGTGGGGAATCGTCTCCCATTCAGCCAGCAGCCCCCACACAACAAGCGTCCTCATTGCAAAGCTGGGGCACCGTGCCGAGGCATCTGTGAGTAAACGTGAGCTGAACCCCAGGCCAGTTGCTGCTGAACTGTTCCCGCCCTTCCCAGGTAAAACACCTGAATATATACAAGGACTTGAAAGCCTAGAGGAAGGGCCATGGAGCCACACGAGTGACAGCATGCCAGCTGACTTGGTGCCTGCAGGCCAGCCAGGATGGTCCTGGCCCTGGGTGCTCTTCTGGAAGATTTCCATTTCCCTGCCTGAGATACCCGTCCTGTCCCTGCCCCCACTGCTTTTTTCCTTCCTCACCTCTGCCCAGGGAGAAATTCCAGCAGCAGGTATGGGTGACACATCCTCTTCTTTAGCAGGTGGCAGCCTGGCAACTGCTGCAGAAAGTCCAGCAGAGCCCCACTCACACTGGGCCACCCACAAAGCCGTGGCCTCTCACTCCCTCCCACCAGCCCAGCCCCGAGACTGCTGACAGGGCAGAGAAAATGGCGTCAGGCACAGCTGCAGGGGCTTTTGCTGCCTGGAGTGGTATTTATATTGATCTCAACCCAGGCACACCTGGGGAGGGCTGGCCGGCATGGTAAGGCTGCCCAGGTCAGCCAATCATCACCCCTCAGGGGCTCACAGTTGCAGAAAATGGAACTTGCTGAACCGGCCAGGTCCAAGGAACAGGTGTGGGCTCCTGAGAGTCAGGATAGACAAGGGGCTGCAGCTTTGGCTTGTTTTCTAATCATTTTATCTGGCCCATGAGTGGGAGACAACTTCAAGAAAACCCTCTCCTAATGAGAGGAACCCAGGAGTCAGGGAGAGGAGGGGTGGGTGGTGGTTGGAGACAGAGGCCTGGTGCCCTGGGTGCAGTGGAAGTCTCTGGAAGACCAGGTGGAGGGAGGCCACACAGAGTGATGCCCAGGGTCACAGACCTGTCGGAGCTGCTGTTTGTTAGTTCAAGTCCTGCTCTGAGGTGCTCTGTGTCAGCTCTGAGCGACAGGTGAGCTGGGGGTGCTCTTCAATGAGGGCTATGTGCACGGTTCCTGTGTGCCCAGCCCTGCCACGGTACCTGCAAGGGTAGCTCTGTATCCTGGGAGGGGCCTGACCATGAGAGCCCCGTGGGCTGGGTTGGGGGTGGGGTACCTGCCCAGGAGAGCTCCATATCCTGGGATTGGCCTGACCACGAGAGCCCCATGGGCTGCTGGGGACCTGGTAAAGGATGTCAGGACAGTCAGTGAAGCCACCGAGGATATACCTCCAGTTGCTCCTGATCCCTACACCCTGCTGGTCATTCTACCAACCACCAGGACATGGTATTCTGTATTAGTCTTCAATGATGCCTTCTTTTGTATTCCATTAGTCCCAGAGTCACAAGAAATTTTGGTTTGTGAGTGGCAGGACTCAACATACAACTAAAACAATACTTCCGGGCCGTCTTGCCCCAAGGGTTCAAAAATTCCCACACCATCTTTGGGGAAAGCTTAGCTAACGACCGAAAAGTTCTACCTCTGGAAAAGGAAACCCTCCTTCAATATGCAGATGACATTCTGATCGCCAGCCCTACTAAGGAGGCCTCTGAACTACCAAGCCAATAAAGGATAGAAGTTGTCCAAGAAAAAGCTCAAATATCACAGACTGCAGTGACCTGCCTGGGCTTCATTCTCACACAAGGTCAGAGAAGCCCATCCCAGGAAAGGGAAGAAACCATTTGCAGCCTTACCCCTTTCTAAAACTAGAAGACAGCTTAGGGGTTCCTGGGGAGGCCAGGGTTTGCTGCTTCTGGATCCCTAACTACAGTCTACTAGCTGGGCCTCTATATGAAACACTGAAAGGAAAAGATGATGATCCTTTTGAACAGAATCCAGAAGTGGCCTTTCAAGAATGGAAAGAGCAGTCAATTCAGACCCTTGCCCTGGAACTCCCTAATTGAGCTAAACCCTTTGACCTTTCCATTCCCGGTGAAAGGTGAATCGCCATTGGAGAATTAGTGCAAAAACTGGGACCACTTGAAATGGAACAACGCAAGAATGCCATCCAGGTAGGATAAACTACAGTCACCAAGGGGCTTGGCCCACTGCCACATCTGGCCAAGATACTGGCGGTATCTAAAAACCTGGAAATCAGCAGCCCAAAAGGCCACCTCCCTCCTAAGGGAAAAGGACCCCACGTGGTGATCCTAATCACCAACCATGCCCTGAAGTTGCAGGGTTCGCTCCGTGGGCACACCGACCTCGAGTGAGGAGGCCCTCCAACTCCAACATCCAGAGAGATAACCGGGGGCAACAGGGCACCATGACGACTCGTGTGAACATCACTTGACCTGGAGTTTCTCTCATAAAACAACAATAGTGTTACGAAGAGATGTGCAGAACGCTGTGGGGGCCGGTTTCACCCCGCCCCACATTGTTCGGCCACCTTAGGCTACCGTTTTCTGCCAGCCTAGATGCTCTGACCATATCTGGCTCTTTCTTCAATTAGGCCCCTGAATTAACGTAAAAACAGCACCAGGTGTCAGAGCCCTGCCCGCTCAACTCCC